>NW_028256963.1:0-94551 GCF_035046125.1 Drosophila serrata | reverse complement strand
TAAGAATTTATAATAATAAATATATATGCAGAAATTAAATAAATATATGCTCAATATGAGCATGCCACAATTAATAAATAAATATTCAATTAATCTATATATATAAAAATGCTCTGTTCGTATCTACATCCTTCATAGACTTGAAAAGTTCTGAACCGTTTAAGCCCAAATTTTTACACAACATGCGTTGAGGTTCCAGCTCTGTTATTGTCTACTTTTGATGTTGATAGCTTATCTGCGGTTGCGAAAATATCAATTTTTTTTAGCATTTCCCCGTGCCCCTACTGCTGCGCCCGCCACAGGCAGCCAGCTGAATCGAAGCATTTCCTGTCAAACATTCAAACATATTGAAAGAAGAAATTGGAGATAAAAATTTTATTTTTTTGTTCAGGTTCAGTAAGAAACGAAGTCATGCCACCCAATAAGTCGAGTTTGGGTCGTCGTACTCGCAATACAGAATCAAAAAGACGTAAGATTTCGAATATGACTGACAAAGAAAGGGCCTCCATCCGAGAGACTGAGCGGCTGAGAGCAATGCAGATGCACAACGAGGAATCAGCAGAAAGACGAGCAGATAGGCTTGAGAGAAAACGATTGAGAGTTAGGCAGTCGCGTTCTGCAGCAATCGATTTGATTCAGTCTCAAAATAATGAACGCGAAAGGGCAAGGGTAGCTGAAGCGCGTTTACAGCTTGCAGCAAATCAAAACCTGCAATACAATCGTCTTGCATTCAGATATAATCCAACTGTTGATTACAGCTCGAATCGCAATGTCGTTATTGGCCGGATGCATCAGGTCTGCATATACTGTCAGGCTCCTTCGATTGAATCAGACGAAACTTCGGTAAGAGGAATATATCCATTTGCGGGATGCTGTGATGAATGACCGTAATATAACCAACGTTCGAAAGCTCACGATTTTGCCATCCTCATACATAGGTAGTCCACGCCACATGCATGAATATGCTCAAGATGCCATGGCATATGTTCGTTGCTACGGCCGTCCAGATTTATTTATCACCTTCACATGCAATCCAGCTTGGGACGAGATAGTACAGCTGTTATTTCCTGGACAATCATATAGGGATAGGCATGACATCACAGCCCGTGTTTTCAGACAAAAACTCAAGCCACTGATGGATTTCATTGTGAAACATGGAGTTTTTGGATCTGTGCGGTGCTGGATGTATTCAGTAGAATGGCAGAAGAGTAGATTGCCGCATGCGCACATACTGATTTGGCTGTATGATAAAATTACTCCAGACGAAATCGACGATGTTATATGCGCTGAGATTCGGATTTGCATGAAGTTGTCATCAAGAACATGATCCATGGCCCTTGTGGTACCCTCAACCCATGTTCACCATGAATGGTAGACGGGAAGTGTTCCAAGCGATATCCTCGAGCATTTACAGCCAACACCGTAACAGGGGACGATGGATATCCTCTGTATAGGAGACGGTCAACTGAAGATGGAGGGACTTCGGCAATTTTAAACATGAGAATTGGTGATATTGAGGTAGACAATCGTTGGGTGGTTCCATACTCACCACTATTGTCAAAATCATACAAAGCGCACATCAACGTAGAATATTGCAATTCCGTGAAATCGATTAAATATAACCGCAAGTACGTGAATAAAGGCAGCGATATGGCAGTTTTTGGTGTTCAGGCAGAAAATGGTGACAGCAATGCAGTACGAGTTGTCGATGAAATCTCTCAATACCAGGCTGGAAGATACATAAGCAGCAACGAGGCTGCATGGCGAATTTTTTCGTTCCCAATTCATGAACGCTATCCAGCTGTAGTTCACTTGGCAGTCAATTTGGAGAATGGTCAACGTGTCTATTTCACAGAACTAAATGTGCAAGAAAGAGTCCTGACTCCGCCTACGACAACTCTGACTGCCTTCTTCACCTTATGCCAGGAAGATGCTTTTGCCATAACCTTGATGTATTCAGAAGTGCCCTCTTAATCACAATATGCCACAGAGAAACGTGGCAGGGTACAGCTAGTTTAATATAATAATTGCCAAACTAATATCATTGAATAATTTTAAATTTTCCCAAAGTCAAATTACGATTCAGATGATGATGTTATGTTGCCAGTAGAAGTTGATTCAATTACATTATATATCAGCCTATCATTGAAAAGAAAGATATTCAGCAGCAAGAGTATTCTGTATCATATTTAGAAATTGTCAATCAAAATAGACAATTTTGTGTAATAATAGTTTCAGTAAGATTCCATGTAAGTATAATATTTGGGTCAACATACTGAATAATTTCTATTGAGGAAGCTTCTATAAAATTACAAATTGGGTTCTTGCGTTTAATTATATTTTAAAAACAGTCGTTATTAACCTCTTTATTGTTTGAATAAAAATTTTATTTTCATTTTCATAATATGATTATTGATCTGAATAGTCAACTTGATAACCATAATGGTCGGGATAGGAAATTACTTTAACTGTGTTAATGATTTTGTGGGTAATAGGGATATGAGAAATAAGTAGTAATTCGTGAGTATTGTGATCAATCCAAGTTGAAATTTTTATTAAAAGTATAACTATTTTGGTTGTTAATGTTTTCTAGTTTGTCGTAATTGAGTTGCGTGCCCATTTCTATGTCTTCTACATATTTACACAATAAATAATAAGTAAGTAAGTAGTAGTAGTAGTAAGTTTCTGCATTCCTTTAGTCACGAAGTTAATGACATCATTAAATTTATGAAGTTTTATGTTTTAAGTTTATGAATTTTCTCTGATTTTGTTACTAAATGATTTTGTAACACTTATGGTATTTGAATTGGATTGCTTGAGGAAAGTAAATACCCTGCAGTACCGCATGTCATCAATAGGCCACTGTCATCAACGCGCCGACTGCAACTTCTACCGAGTCTTTTAAATTGTGTTTTGTAGTACTGGGTTCCCCTATTTCGATTAGTAATTTTGTAATGGTCTTCTTCATTTTTTTTTTGTTTTTTTTTATGTACCTTGAATGGGTTTTCTAATTTTCGTTTTTGATTTGGGCCTTTTCTGTATCTCTTGTCAATCTTAAATTCATGTCGATCTTCATTTATTTTATCTATTTTTTTCTTTAGTTTTTTGAGTGTGTGTAATATTGGGTGTCCTGCGTATGAGAATATTTGAGCAGGTGTTTGTCCAGTGGTCTCTAGTTTAGTTTTTGATTGCATGTGTAAAGGATTATTTCTATCTTGCTTAGTTTTACTTCTTCATAATCGGATGAATTTGCAGAGTTGGACGTTGGTGAACTACGGTTAGTACATTCAAGTGGCCCAGGCATGTGCCCTTTTGGGTTAGGTGTTAGTAGGCGCGATGGAAAATATAGGACAGAATACGAGGAAATTGACTACCGGCGTACTGCCAGGTTGATTGCTTGCATGTTTACTAGTGTGTTAGTATTAAAGATTTTAATTTGGGAAGACTACCTACGTTAGAGATTAGTGTGTACAAATTATTATAATTTGCACATAACACTCTAAAAGGTTCATGCAGTTCGAAGGAGGTTCTACAGTGGCGCAACACTAATGGGATATAGGATATAGTAGTTCTACATGGTACATGGAAATTAAGCGAGTTTTCTAACGAGGAAAGAATGGTTAACAGAGTCAAATGCTTTTGTGAAATCAGTATAGATTACATTTGTCTGAAAATTATTATGGAAGCCCATTATAAAAGAGGAAGATAGCTCCAAAAGATTTGTTGTTGTTGATCTTCGCTTAATAAAACCATGTTGACATGGAGAAATAACTGACCTACACACCTGGCGAATAAACTGGCTTGACACGATGAAGATCTAAAAGGAGAGAGCTTTTCGTTTAGGCTAGGACAGAAAATTAAGTTTGATTTGGGTATGTCGTAGGAAAAAGTCTGGTGTAAATACGAAGAGCTTGAATAAGTTGTTTGAAAAAACTGCGAAAATAGATCGGCTACTGCCTGATCATGATTTGCGATAGTGTTTTCAAATGAAAGCGAGGAAGAATTTGTTTTAGGCTTACGTTTAGTATTAACGAAATTATAAAACTATTTTGGGTCCTGTGAGAACTGGGCCCTACAACGAGTTAAATAGTTTTTATAACACTGCGCGTTCAGCACGGTAAAGTTTGACCGATAATTTAGATGAAAGATTTTTTATTTTTAAGTCGGCTCAACTCTTTAATACACCTCGGCGGTTTATTCGAGCTTTGCGGATAATATAACGGAACACATAAAAAATGAATTCAAGGAACTATAAAAAATATCCACTGCAACAGCCATGTCAGTGCACATGTATAGATCGGACAAATTTATCTCGTTTATAAAATAATTTAGCCGTTCAAAGTCCGCCATGCGAAAACATAGGACTTTACAGAAATATTCTCTACGTCAGACTCAATATCAAGAGTCACATCAAAAGTTGTATGATAAGGATCTTCGAGTTGCGTCAGAGGCGCCATCCTTGCTTAAATGACACACAGGATCAGAGACGAAGAAAAAATCGAGCAAGCGCTGTAAGGAATTTCGCACATGGTTGACTTGAGACAGCGAAATGTCGAACAAGCCATAGATAGATAGCTTCACACAGAGAAATTCAACATCGTTGCATTCCTCAAAGGTTAATAATTCTGATGTGAGTGAGGAGTCCACCGCTATAAGAACTCCACCCCCGCGTCTGATAGGGCGATCTAGCCGATATACTGTGAACACAGCTGGAAAAACTTCGAAACTCAGAATCTCCGGCTCTAACCAGGTTTCTTTGAACACAATAACCTGAGATGCAAACGAAAGGCTATCAGAATACAAGTTAGGAAGCTAACTACGTAAGCCTCTTGCATTCTGATAGGAAATACCTAGGGAGTAGGTTAGTTTTTTGGGTCGGGATTGGAAGACGTAGAAGGAGCAGTGGTATGATCATGAGGGGTATGATGATTCTTCGCTTCGAAGTCCTTAACAACAATGTACTCTTACCAGAAGTTGGGAGAGCAAATAGTGTTAAATAACACGTAAGGGACATTTATTTTAAAGTTGAAATAATACATTCTGCCCACCAATAGCAGTTTTTTGCGTCTAGGAGACTCAATTAATAGCGTAAGACTATTAAATTGGGCTGTATTGAGTTGTAACTCGATTTCTTCTGCTTCAAACCATACAGACCAGCTGGAGAAAGCTCCGTCTTTGTCTGCCTTTAGTTATTTAAGCTTACCTTACTGATTAAAAATACGCATTAGTGCGTTCCTGCATTCTATCCAATCCTTTGTTTTAATTTGTTCAAGTGTAGCATATTTAGAATAGATATCAATGCAACTGATGTAATGATTCCGTTCTGATAAATAAATATCTACTATAAAATTTGTTTAAACAATGTTCATGGTTGGGTGTAATTTTAAAAGGCATTTTCGTGTTTCAGTGGTCTGTTTTAGATAAATTGCATATGTTGCATTCATTTATTATATTCTAAATTAATATTTGGCTTTTTGGAAAACAGTAATTTTCTTTAAATAATTTTGTCATTTTCTGTATACCTGAATGTGAAAGTTTTTTATTTTTGAATTCAGCATATGAACAAACATTCTAGAGGCTGCAAATTACTTGAGTGTAGGTAGGATTTGTATTTTCTCTGTGTGCTCTTTGCATAATTTCAAAGTCTACATCATCTTCACTCAACCGCATATCTCTGCGTACACCCCAAAAATTTTTAAGTTCAAATTTTAAACACAAACTGTTCAGTTAATCATTAACATTTTAGACAAACTTTTTTTATGACATACTCTTTATTAAACTGTCTTCAATGACGTATTTTTTTATAATTATGAAACATTGCTTTATATTTTATTTTTAATTTTAAACTTAAAACTGTAAAAATTTAACTTAATAACTTTAACTATGGTATGGTATCCATTTCGGTGTACAACCTCCGTAAGGGGTCTCGGAATGGAATCCACAAGATTTTTTGGTTCCTCGCCTGTAATTTTGATCCTTTCCTCCACAATGACATCCTGAAGCATTTTTTTCTACGTTATTGTATATTTCCGGATATTCCGCTCCAAGAGATGCCACAAATGCTCAATTGGGCTTAGATCTGGACTCTAACTTTTAATAGAAAGTTAAGCTTTGTATTGTGTGCCGTGTGCTTCGGATCATTGTCCTGTTGAAATCAATATTCATAAGACCTTGGGGTTCGCTCATGCTTGATTTGATTTCATTGTGAATGATGCAATCAGACCGAAAATATGTACATAATTATATATGCGAAGAAAAGAAGTTGCGATGCATAGAATTAACTGTAACAGATTATCTTCATTTATTTGTCATTTTATATCCTTAAAACTGGAATTAATCAAATAGTGTGTTTAGAACACTAAGGAACATCAATTCTTCATGGAATAATCGGATTGAATCTAACCCGGTGTGACCAAAATGAACGATTGTGATCGGACAAGGAATAGTCTAATCACTCTTAGCAATTCACACAAAACGTTTGATCAAAAGCAATCTTACCGCAACCAGGCAAGAGTGATGGGAACTGAATATTCGCTTCAAACATGCTCCCTAACGATCATACAATTTTGTTGATGCAAAGTTTTGCGTCACAAAAAATGTTTATCGTTGCAGTTCTCTACTGACAACACATCCATCGCGCTAATAATAATTTTATTAAGTCTATAAATATATAAATGAAACCCGTTTTCGGTTTTCGCAAAATAACATTAAAACTGCTTGTCCGATTTGGGTGAAAATTGGTAGGGAGGTAGCTTAGAGCAAGGAGACGGACATACTTTTTATACCGTTCAACAGAAAAGCGGCATATCCAGGCATTTGTCTTTAAGGCGGTAAGTTGGAATGTGTTAATTATGTGGATCGTGCATTTAAGGTTATAGTCCAAAAGAACTGTGTGCGAACGAACATCATAATCAACAAGTGTATTCACAGAACCTATTCAGAAAACGCGTAAGGACACGAAGATCATTGGCATCATACAATCGATTGGCATTCCATTATGATCCAACGGACAACTACAGTGATGATGAAAATTTAGATATTGGACCAATGACGACTATATGCCGTCTATGAAACTGGTTCCATTAATTTTCAAATGTAAAACAAAAAAAAAATGTTCTTTAATTTTAAAATCACCAAACGAAATGTTACATAAAAGGAATCCATTTGATGGCGAAACGAAGTTCGCCAGGATTAATAGTCTCAATATAAATGGTCATCTTTCTATGAATTAAATGATCAAGTAAAATTTTTTTTTGGCTCTTTCGAATGTCATTATATTATAATGGATTGTGGTAATGGAGTTACCGAAGGTTGTTGAGTGCCCTACTTCATTTTTATCGCTTTTAGTAAAAATTATTTGTTTTTTGAAGCGATTTATTGATTTTTCTGTTAAATGAATAAGATTGCTGTTGTCTTCTTCTGCACTATGCTAAGTAACTTAACTATGATGATTTTCTTTAATTTTAATTCTTGACAATGCATCGGCAACTGAATTTTCCTCCCCTTAAATTGATTTTAAATTCGTTTAAGTTGGCTCTC
Organism: Drosophila serrata; assembly: GCF_035046125.1. NCBI lineage: Eukaryota > Metazoa > Arthropoda > Insecta > Diptera > Drosophilidae > Drosophila > Drosophila serrata. Next base: position 87,012 of record NW_028256963.1, on the reverse strand, counting down.
CATCTTTGTAACTTGGCATTAGGTTCTTTTAGAGGTCTAAATTACTGGCATCTGTGGTTAAAGTAAATGTTTTTTCGAAATCGGGTAATTGAAGAATCGGTTCACTAATTATTAAAGCTTTAAGCTCTTTTAATGCTTCTATGTAGTCAATGAAAGTGAAGGAGGCATCTCCGACCATATAAAGTATATATATTCTTGATCAACATCAGCCGAGTCGATCTAGCCATGTCCGTCTGTCCGTCTGTCCGTTTCTACGCAAACTTGTCTCTCAGTTTTCAAGCTATCTGAATGAAATTTTGTAGTTAGTCTTCTATATACTCTCTCTCGTATATATGTCGGAACGGGCCTGATCGGACGACTATATCATATAGCTGCCATAGAAATGATCGGAAAATGATTACCAAAAAAATTATAACATTTTTAGTTTTCAACAGAATTGGATCTAATTTGAGATATATCTATTTTATAAAATACAATTTTGCGTAAAATTTTATGAAAATCGGACTACTATATCATATAGCTCCCATCGGAACGATCGAGAAATTAATACAATTAAAAATTATAAATTTTACCGTTTTCTACAGACTTTTATCAAATTTAAGATATAGGCCTTTTATATTATTCTAGAATTTCCGTTTTAATTTTATGAAAATCTAAGCGCTATATCATATCGCTCCTGTACAAATGATACAAATGATGCAAAACTGTGAATGTAAAATTGTAATTATAATAAGTATGGGTGAATAAAATGAAGGCAGGCATTACTTTATTGCTTTTTAATAGGTAGGTAGTTAGGTTTATCCCTTTATCCCTGCTCCAGACTTTCCTTGTTGGGTATAGGGTCGAGAATGCGTTCCCGAAGTTCAACTCCTGCCTTTATTTCGCTAATAACTTTAGGGTATGGTCCTGATATTAGCAGTACTTCTTCGTCTTCGTATGCAATTGCTTTAACCCCACCCGTATTGAAATCTGTCTATATGGCGCTCATATTTATGAGCCAGAGTAGGGGCGATAGAACCCCGCCCTGAGGTGTGGTTCTCTTAAGAGTCCGCGTGAGGTGAGTGCCACTCAGTTCGGCTGTGATCGTCCTGATCTTTAGCATAACCCTGATCCATTCTCTGATGCCTCTGACAATACATAACAAGTTGAGAGAGCACAGGATAGAGTCGGGGTTCACGTTATTGAACTCGCCTTCGATGTCTAGGAAGGCGGCCATCGTGTATTGCTTGTTTTGTAATGTCTTCTCGACGATGTACAACTTCGTGTCGTGCCGTTTCTGTTGACTTGCCTTTACGGTACGCATGCTGCGCATCCGAGAGTTGATGTCCCTCTAGAGACTCGCGGATGTGGACGTCCAGGAGTCTCTCTAGTGTCTTCAGGGCGAAAGAGGTGAGACTTATCGGTCGATAATCCTTTGCTAGGGTATGCCCCCTTCTGCCCGGTTTCGGTATAAATATGACTTATGCCTCCCTCCACAGGATTGGGATGTGCGTCAGTCTTATACAAGCTTCGTAAATGGCTTTTAGCCATCTGCAAATGCTATCCTTGACTGCTTGTAGCATTGCCGGTATTAAGCCGTCTGGGCCCGGCATTTGTACTTATCGTGGTAATTATGACTTTCGTTGGCGTGTCCATTTGAGCGTTTGTTCCCTCCTTGGGTTCCGAGCTCACTCTTAGGCTTCCTGGAAAGTGGGTGTCAAGTGGGTGTGTAGTTTTAGTGACTCCTCAATTGTCATTGTAGCAGTACCATCTGCTCTGTTGGTAAGGGTAGAACTTGTGTGCCCTTTGGTGAGAATCTTGCTTAATCTTGCCGTGTCCTTTATGTCGTACTTTCGCGCTCTCTTTCTGAGTTCGCTTAGACCTTGTGTCCACCACGGTGTGTACTACTTCTTCGAGAATGAAAACTTACATGTCTCTTGGAAGGCGTTATTAAGGGGGTTCGTGAGGTCTTCCACCTCCTTGTCGAGTGTCTTTGCAGTGGATTTTATCTTGATCCTCGTGCCGTTTAATATAGATTGAACAATTTCGTTGAATTTGTTCCAATCTGTTTACGGGGGTATCTTCTTGGTACCTCTTTGCTTATTGATTGAACAGGAGTGGGCGGATGGTTCCAAAAGTCGTCAGACCAATAATTCATCGGCGGCCGCTGGTAGGGTTGCTTGAATGTTGTTGTTGTTGGTGTCACTTTATATTCTTCCAGAAGTAAAAAAAACCTAGTTGGGCTTCGTTTCCACTTGGTGGTGGTTTTTATTAGGCACTTCGTTTTTTTTTGTTCTAAAGCTAAAACCCCGCTCATGGGCTGCTGGGACCGCGGAGTCGCCTTCGGGTAGAAGACGAGAGGGAGCGAGCGACGACCGGGAGCAGCGAGAGCGAAAGCTCGTGCTCCCACACTGCTGCTCGAAATTAAGCGCCCTCGTGGCGCTAACATTCTCCCCCCCCCCCCTCTTGCGCACGCAATGCCGCGACAGGCCTCTCGGCATGCTCCGGAGACGGTCCATCCGAACCCGGTGCTCTGGGCGACGGGCAACCCATCGTCCAATCTCAGGAACCCCTGTTGGATCAGCTTTGGATACAAATCAGAATCCAACACGAGGGAGATTGTCGCTGGACGATGGAACAAGGGATCAGAAAGGCGGATGTCATCAAACTTCGCCCGGGTGGTGTCGCTCAAAATCCTTGTGGGAGTTCGGATCTTTAGGCTGGTATCGAGCCTCAGAATCACTTCGAGGCTGAAGCTATCTGTCTGGGACCGGTTGGTCGCCGAGCAGACCTCATCCTCTCCTGCCTCAACTGTCGGTAGCCGCCAGCGACCGATCAATAGAGCTGACCGCCATGTACGGGTCAATCATGGCCCCAATCTCAAAGGTCGTCGTCCCAGTATCCAGCACGACGCAGGCCGTCGGGAGCACATGAACGACCTTTTGGTGCAGCAACGCTGCCACCGACGAGGATGGAGTGGAGGCCGCAGGACGGGTTGCCTCGATGGCTGCCGTCCGCGATGACCGTCTCCAGGTCTCCGTCGCCCGACGCGGAGCAAGCTGGCGCGCAGTGCGTTTCGAAGGAGGTGCTGGTGGCGATGACAAAGAGGCTTCTCGAGCCGCCACTCGTTCGGTGGCAGATTATCTTCCTTGACGACTACCATATCGTCTATTTGGAGATTCGTGGTTGGACATTGCCACTTGTTTCGTTTGTGGAGCTCTTTTAGATACTCCTCTTTCCATCGTGCACTAAACTGCTGGTGTTGGGCCTTCAAATGTTGTCATCGATTCAGTATCGATTTGCCTTCGGCTTTTATCTCGGGCTCAGCCATGGAAAGCAACGGCCCTCCAATTATGAAATGGCCTGGTGTGAGGGCCAGCAAATCGGATGGATCTTTGGGGGAGAGGGGTCTAGAATTGAGGCAAGCTTCGATCTTCGCAGGAAGCGTCGCTAGTTCCTCGAATGTGTACTTGCGGGTAGCCGTGGATTTGTAGAAAAGGGTTTTGAAACTTTTCACCCCGGCTTCCCACAGACCCCCCATGTGTGGAGCCCCTGGCGGTATAAAACGCCATACTAGTCCTTGAAGGCTGTATGTTGCATTTACGGACTCTTTGACGGCCTGTAGGAAGTCCCTTGAAAACAAAGCTGCTGCCACAAAGGTCTTGCCATTGTCCGAGTGGACCCGCTGAGGACAACCGCGCCTAGCTACGAAACGAGATACGGCTGCTAGGAACTTCTCGGTTGTAAGATCGGATGCGGGTTCCAAATGGATAGCCTTAGTGGAGAAACACACGAATACACACACGTATCCCTTGGTAACGACACATGCTCTCCCGGTAGAATTTTTGATCTCGAAAGTGCCGGCCCGTGTAGGTAAAGGGGCTGGAAAGGGAGACTCGGTCTCTCGGAAAGTCGCCCATCAGCTGTGTTTGGAGTTTTTTCTAATAGATAGTGCAAACCATACACGGATTCACCACAGCCTTGACCAGAATCTTGATCTTCGGAATCCAATACTTCGATCGGATCAGGCGCACAATCAATTGACTGCTGCCGTGGAGCGTAATCTGGTGAGTTAACTGAATGAGAAGGCGGCCAGCCTACAGTCGTAGGGCAGAAGGATCGGATGTCGCCCATCGTACTGCAGGGCTTTTGACGCCGTGATACGCCCACATGCCCTTAGAAGAACGTGACGGTCAATGAACGGATATAAGTTCACGATTGAAGATGCCACTGGAAGGGGCCGTTTCTCTCGCAAGCACTTGTGTTCTTGGCCGTATGCTATACGCTGCGCAATGGAGATCAGCGCTCTTTCTGCCTCTCGGATTTCTTCACTCATTAGTCGTGAAGTCGGCGAAATTGAGCCCTTGCGGCAGCGCTTGAAGAATCGTTGAACATACGCCAGGACTCGCAACGCTTTGACCAGCTTCGAGAAGCGTTCCAAAAACTCGTCAGAGGGGGCCTTACTAAAATGCACCCTGACCGCCCGCTGCTCTAGCTCTGTGTTCGGATGCACGTCGCTTTGCACTGGCCATAGCTCTTGTGGCCCTTGCAGCCACTCAGGTCCATGCCACCACAGTTGACTGTCCGCTAGCTCGTGTAGGGACACGCCTCAAATAGTTAAATCGGCTGAGTTCTGTTCGGATCGAACGTGTGCCCAGCAGTCGACTGGTATCGCCTGGGTTATCTTGGCTACTCTGTTGGCCACAAACGTGGTCCAGTTGCAAGCAGGCTTTCGTAACCAGGCCAGCACGATCTTGGAATCGGTCCGGCAGCGTACGTCGGAGCCGGCAGTCGGCATATGTGGAAGAATCGTTGCCACCATGTCGGTCAACAGCACGGCACCACAAAGCTCTAGCCTGGGAAGGGACACGGTCTTTACTGGAGCGACTCGTGTCTTGGCTGTAAGGAGGTATGCGAAGGTTTCGTGACCAAACTCGACACGTACGAAAATAGACGATCCAAAGGACTTTGGAACGCATCGCAGAAGCCATGGTACTCAACTTTTATATCGGACTGATACCGGATACATCTCGGAACACGGATCTGGCTGAGGTCGGAATACTCCAGGAGGAACGATCGCCATCTCTGACTCATTTCGCTAGGAAGCGTATCGTCCTAGCCCAGATCTTCCAGCCAAATGTTTTGCATGAAAATTTTGGAGCGCACGATGAACGGAGCGAGCCATCTGCCCGGATCACATAACCTCGCAATTTGGGATAACACCTCTCGCTTGGTGAAGGAGGCTTCCTGTACTATTTCTGGAGAGACGAAATAAAATTCATCGGACCTTGCCTTCCAACAAATACCGAGGGTCTTGGCCGTACTTTCGGCATCGATGTCGAGGAACTCGCTATGAAGGCGGTGCTCGACTAAAATATTCTCCAAAATGGACATGTGGTTGTCAGTCCACTTCCTTAACGGGAAACCCGCGGAGTTAAGAGCCTCTTGCAACTCTTGGATTGAGGTTTGGGCTTCATTTAGGGAGTTTGCTCCTCCCAAAACGTCATCGACGTACATATTTTGATTTAGAATCCGACTGGCTTTTGGAAATGGTCTTTGGACATCCTCCGCCAGCTTTTTCAGCACTCGAATGGCGTGGAAGGGCGCGCAGTTGATCCCGAAGGTAACCGTTTGCAACTCGGAAAAGAATTCATTGAAAGGGCGTATGCTTCGGATCGACTCAGATTTGATTTGATTTGGATAGTCAAATCGGATTGCAGGACTGGGCCAGCATGAAGAATATCATTTAAGCTGCTTCCGTTTGCAGACGAACTGGAGGCGTTAAATACAACATGAAGCTTTGTCGTGGTGCTCTCGAGCTTAAGTACTGTATGATGTGGAAGGATATAGGTTGGAGAACTATGAGTCGGTGAAACTTCTTTCATATGACTTAGATCCAGATATTCCTGAATCACGCTATCATATTGCTCCTTTAGGGAAAAGTCTAATTTTAAACGATTCTTGTTTCGAAGAAACTGAGCCAACGCAATGGAACTTGAATATCCCAGATTGGATCCGGAGTTTTCAGGGTCGCAGAAAGGGAGCGTGACCATGTACCTCCCGCTTGCGTCTCTTTTCGTTGTTCGAATAAAATTACGCTCACAATAAGACTCCGATTCTCCTACCATCTTCATTGGTAGATCCTCCACCTCCCAGAACTTGCTGAGAATTGTGTCCAATGCATCATTATCATCATGGCGAACCTGAGTCGTGAAGGATGCGACTCGGTTGGCCTGCATACTGGAGATCGGCCCCGTTAGCACCCACCCAAAGATGGTATCTTGGCCTAGAAGTGAGCCGCAAATATCCCTTCGCGTGCCACCCATCATCACTGACGGTAAAATATCGGCTCCGATTAGGATGTCGATCTGGGAACTTTCAAAGAAACTTGGGTCCGGCCACTGGAGATCGGGCAGGTCCTTCAAGGAATTTTTTGAAATTGGATGCGACGGCAATTTGCCCGATAATTCCGGAAGGACATAGGCTACGGTGTCTAATTGTAGCCCCGGATTGCAAAATTGCAAAGTCTTGTCGACTTTGCCGAAACCGAATGGTTTAGCCCGGAGACTTGCGTCTGGATGCTGCGGAATGGCAACTTAATAATCTTGAAGAGACGCTCGGAAATGAACGTCGCCTCTGATCCCGAGTCGATTAAGGCTCGTGCTCGGTAGTTAGTCCTCAAATGGCACACGTCGATAATAGCCGTGCCCAGTGGAACGGCTGTAGTGGTGAAGGCGAAGTAGTTTTGCACCGTTGATGTGCTCGCAGATGCATTACTGCTGGAGGGTCTTGAGGGTGGAGAGGGCGAGGTGGAACTCACATGGTCGGAACTTGGGGGGCCGCGATGCAGCAGCGTATGATGCCTCCCCTTGCATGTGAAACAGCTGTGAGTGCTTGAGCAATCATGAGGCTGATGACCTCTCGCGAAACAATTCAGACAGAGCTGCTTCTTTTTGATGTACCCGGAAAGCGCATCGACTGACATTTGAAGAAAGCGCGGACACAATCTTACTGGATGATTCTCCTTGGAGCAGAAGTCACACCCTCTCTGCTTGGTGCTGACCTTTGTCTCAAAGAATTCAAGCCTTTTCGGAATTGTCTGCGTTGGTTTCATATCCTCGATGGCCTCTAATGTCTAATACCTCTCACTCAGGAAGGTGTTCGTTTCCTCCCAAGCTGGTATTTCGGATTTTGAAGTGAGATACTGTTCCCATAAGGACAGTGTGACCTTCGGCAATTTGCTTGCGCGCAGGAAGACCAGTAGACAATCCCAGTTCTCTGTGGATATTTGGGAGTGTGCCAGCGCTGTTAAACACCCCTGCATCGTGGACTGGAGCTCCTTTAGAGCATGTCCCGACTCTTGAGAAATGGAACTCAAGTTGAAAAGGAGCTTGAGTTGGCTGTTGACTAGAAGTCGCTTGTTCTCGAACCGGCCTTGAAGCGCCTCCCACGCTGAAGGAAACCGTCATTTGTCAGCGGGGATTTTGTGACAATGGTCTTTGCTTCGCCACTCGTCTTCGTGAGAAGATGAAACAGCTTCTCGACCGGGGTCAGCCCCGGCCGTGAACAGGTCCCTGAAAGTGGGCCATCTTAGGTAGTCCCCGTCGAAAACTTCCGTATCACACGAAGGTAAACGACAACCGGACGAAAGTTGGGGTTTGTGCCGCATATGCCTCATATACCGAATAGCAATAATCATATTTCGATTGCAGCAGAAGCAATGTGCTGAGGGATCCTTCAAGGGCAATAAAGTCGGAGCAGGTCTCATATTCTTTCTCGACTTTTTCCCATAAGACCCGCACTTGTTGGAGGCGTACTTGTAGTGTATGCGAGGACGGTGTAGCTTGATCAGGAGTGTTGATCTTTGCTTCAAAGAGGCTTACGCGATCGCTGACCGCAATACATTTCTGCAAAGAGGTGGTTGCTGCTGTTGGCTGGTCGGAGGATGCCATCTTTTTGCTGACTGCGTTTGTAACCCTTAGGAATTCACTCCCGGAAGTGGAGGGATTCTCAGGGTTAACTGCAAGCGACGATTCGCTAGATGCTTTTGCCAATGGATGGGAAATCAAAATCCGGGGAGTGGCCTTTGAACTTGGCGACGGAAGCTCCCTTCCTTGATACCCGGACTATACGGTTCTTCCTTTCAGACTGACTGACTTGGGTGTTGGCCTAGCGCGAGCTGGAGTGGATGGGCTGGCTTTGGACTCCTTTTCTGGCGCAGATGTCGGTTTTGAGTTTCCCTCTATGGGCATGCTCAATTTGGGCCTGACAAAATCGAGACCGCCTAACTGACGCACCGCCAAACAGAATACAACAAAAACTGCGACAAGGCCTGTACTAGGATGAACAACCCAGTCTGAATCTCAATTCGAAAAATGTTTAGAAACGCCGCCCTCACTGGTTCAATAGTAAAAAAAGGAACAAGATACAAATAAATTAGCTAAAAAATAGCTGAAATATGGCTACCAGTGTTAGCTGAAGCAGATTACAGCCGAGTACCAGGGTCATCTTTGTTTCTTCAGCCCTTTCCAGCTCATGGGCCATGTATGCCAATGCGATCATAACTTCGCTCCCATCCGCCGCCACGAATCTGGCCACAGCTAGGTCAGGTGTGCTGAGATTGGGACAGAGAAAAGCATTAAATTGGTTTTTAATTAGTATGCAAGCTCAAGACCTACCATTCGAGTTTGTGTACAGTAATGTGTATCCAGGGATCCTTAGTCCAGCAACATGCCCGTCCCTGGTCCAAGGCTCCTGTATCATACCGATGTCGATATCCCTCTCCCTTAGAAGGATCGTGAGATTAGCTGAAGCGTGCGAGCTGCGCTCGGCCTCTAGATGCGGCAGGCAGCGCTGGTTTATCAGTAGGAGAAAAGGTTGGCTCACCTTCATCCCCCGTTCAGCTTTGAGGATGGTCCAGTCCTCTGTATGGACGTCTGGGTTCTGGGCCTTCAGGCAGGCAATCACCCTGGCGTGGTCGGTTTGCCCTTTCGGTAACTAGATGTGAGTTCTGGGTCTCCTTGGGATCTCCCTGGCGTGGACCAACCTAATCTTAAGGCCAGCCCAAATGACGCTTATCATAGCCGAGAGACCCCGTCATCACACCTGATGACCCGGTGCCCCCTGACCACGTCTAAGGAGGGGATGGGACCGGTCGGCATGCTAACCAACCTGTCGGTTACCATGTCAGCCAACCTGGCCTCGATCTCCTCCCACTTCACCGACAGCAGGAGACCGTCGTCATGGTGCTCATCCACCAGAGCCATAGCCAGACTGTCTCTAGCCACCTCGCTAAATTTCTTTGCCTTGCTGATAAAATTTGTAGTTCTCGGCTTGCCCTGTGGGTCCTTCACCCTCTTAGGTGTGCGCTCGCTCACTTCCTGTGACAGAGTGCGCTTAGCCCTTGAGAGCTGGAACGCCGATGGGTTTGCCGTTTTGTAAGCCTCAAATTTCGCGATCTCCGCAAGGAATTTGGCCTTGTCCTCGGAATCTGAGGGTCAGACTTGCCCTCAGCCTCGTTCTTGGCTATCTTTCCGAGAACAAAGCGGGCTCTGTTGACTTACTCGATTTTGGTGATGCGACATTTTCGCTATCTCTGAGGTGGCACCCAACTGCTACTTACTCTCCCCTCGGATTGCGACTTTTCTTCGTCCGCCGCCGATACTATGTGATCTCGGCCTCAGCAACTCCTTATCGTCTATCTTCGACTGTTTTTGTTTTCCATCCAGATACAGCTGGATTAACCCGTTGGCTGCGAACCTGAAAGTCAGTGGGCACTGGTCGCGTTACACACCTGACTTGAGGGGAGGCTGTTTAAAAACTTGCCTAGGCCCGCCCGACTTCAATTGGTCAGCATCCCCGGTCGAACCTCGACTGGGGACCTGCTTCCAGCCGCCCTCACTTGGAGAGTATAGTCGCACTACCGATGGTGTACACAGTTACGGCAGATGACACGGTCATCCGTTGATCCCCCTGTGTACCCTATCGGCTGACGGGCTGCTTTTTCATATATATATATTAATATTTTATTAATTCATAGTGATCGAAGTTCTACCTGGGTATGTTAACTTCGACGTGCCGAAGTTGGCTTCCTTTCTTGTTTTAATTGATTCCTGAGCTTATTTTAGATTTGGTTCTGGTGCCTTTTGGATATAAAATATTTTTTTTGTCTGCCTTTAAAGTAATTAAATTGAATGTTTTGTCAAAAAGGATTATTTTTCTAATTTATAATTGATTGTGCATTTTTTAAGAATTTTCTGTCAATTAGTATATTGTAGTTATAGGAACAAATATGTACATAAAATAATTCATTTGTTTTAAGAATATTATTGCTGGGTAACATAATCGATTTGATCAATGTAATAGGACCATTTGATGTCAAAGACAAAATATATTTTTATTGATCATATTTATGGTGGATCCTGTGTCTATAAGGCATTTGTATGTGCAACCTTTATATGTTATTTTAATGTATTGTTGTTGTCCGAGGCTATGACCGAAAATTTTCGTTTGGATCAGAATTATTTTGATTTGGTTCGATTTTCTTTTGGATGGGTTCTATCTGTTGCCCCTCATTAATCAACCCATAGTATTGATTTTGGACATAGTTCTGTTGTTTATAATAATTTGGTTGAATTTGTTCGTATTCATGTATGTCTTGAAATCTCAATTCGTCAATAGATATTCTGGTTATGTCACTCTCCGACGGTCTTAGCCGTTTGGCATCTAGGAAGTAAGGATTCTTTAGATGAGATTCCTTTAGAGCGTTGTTGTGGTTGAGGGTATGTATTTCCTCTATGATGTTGAACTGTTTTACGATTTTGTATCCTATTGAAATTTTGGGGGAAATAAGTTGTGTGAGCAATCGACTGTGTGTTCATGAATGGTTAAGTCTGAAATAATTTGGTATGTGCCACATAGGTTGGTTGTTAGGGATTTGCTGTGTATAAGTAGGTCTGATGGTGTATATGGATTAGGTTGGAATGGTTGAGAATATTATGGATAACTTGGTCGATATTGGGTTTGTTTAATTTTATTGTTTTTGTGTGATTTAAAATTCTGATTAGGATTTGCGTTATTACGGGTTTCTAGATATTTATTTAATACAAAAATAATATATTCTTCATTTATTCTCTCGTTTTGTCCAATGGTTATTAACGATCTTGAGTCTGAAATATCATGATAGCCCAAAATAAAAAATAATTGTATTCGTAATTTTCTGATCAGATAGAATTTTTAATTGCCTGAACGTAAATAATAAAATCCACATGCAATTTCGAAAACAGCGGTTGACGTTTTCCGCTTCGTCGCAGAATGCTCTTAGATTTCCTTTGTAAGGTGTTGAAGTTGAAGTTCTCCAGTAGTTTTTAGTTCGATGTTTGGGACTTAAATTCGGCCACTAGTCTAGATCTAAGGGTAGGCCAATCCTTTATGTTCGGAAGTCCCAATGACCGCGTAAAGTGTCCGTCCAAGTTCCTCGTTAGCTCCAAGTAGAGTCCCCTATTGTAGCACATCACTAGTTTGGTCGAGTGAAATAGCATAGTCCACTCTGCTGATGAAGGTATATAGGGTTTCTGGATCACCCTTAAATGGCATGATGTCTTTAAGCTGCCGACGAGCTTCAGCAAAGGTTGTTGTCAGTTAGAGCCACAAGTTGGGGTGAGGAGATATTTGGCTGTGCCATTGTTAACGTTGTTATTTTGTTGTTACAGTAAACTAAATTTTGTATTGCTTTTATTTATTTTTTTTTTATTATATATATATATATATTTTTTTTATTTGCTTTTGTTTAACTTAATTTTCTTCTTAATTTTATGATGTTTTAACTGATAATTGCCTTTGGAATTAGTGTTTTTTTCACTTTCTTTTTGTTGGACAACCGAATTGGAAATATAATACAAGTAGAAGAGTTTTAAAAGTTTTGCGTAAATATTCACAGCAGATTCTTAACTGCGGGTATTGGCCTGCAGCTCGATAGTTTCTGTCCGTAGGAACTGGATGTGTTAACTTCTACTTAAATCGAGAGTGGGACTGTCACTTAGGGACCGCCACTTATTGATTTCAAGAATTGTTTGTGTAAATTGAGATGGGGTCGCTAGCTTTGGATGTGGATTGTTTATGTGAGTATGTTAATATGTCACGGTGAACTGTTTATGTGAGTATGTTAATATGTCATTACATAGAATATAGTATTTCTAATCCGTAAGTTTAAATTTAAGCTCCAAAAGATTTGTTGTTGTTGATCTTCGCGTTGTAAAACCATGTTGACTTGGAGAAATAACTCATCTACAAAAGTGCTGCAAATGGGAAGTTATTTCGTTTTCGAAAAGTTTTGGAACGGCAGAAAACTTTGAGATTCCTCTATAATTTTGTATGGAGAGGAATAATACAGGATTGTCGACTATCGAAAATTGTAATCGATAGACGTCGGTATATTTAGAGTGCCCAAAATACTAATGGATTTTGAGTCCAAGTGTGTACGGGAATTCTTTCATAGTTCTAAGAACTATTGTGAGGAGGCATACTTACGTAGTGGGGTCATGGTTAGATCCTCCGATGTGCACAGAGAGTGCCAAATTAATGGATGCCGCAATTTGCATTACCGTCTGCTACGTGGCGTGGGCGAGCAGCAAAGAGCACAGCAGCGAGGTGGCCTCCAGACGCAGCCCGAACAGGAGGTCTTTGCCACGAGATGGTTACAGGGACCACGAGGGGAACCAGGAGCCCGCAGTTCCCATAAACAGCCTGGACAGAGGGGCTACGCAGGCAGGGGATTCATATGCGCTCTTTCATGAAAGATCCTCCGTTACGATGATTGACGACTAGCCACGGAGGGATCTGGGAGAGCGTCGACAGATAAATATCCAATGATTTGGAGGAAGTCCATCCAGGGAGACCAAAAACGTGGTGAGTATGAAGATAAATGAAGTTGGAAAGCCCACTCGTCGACAGGATGTCCAGGGCGTGGTTAAGGATGAGCATCTGCCGATGAAACTGTATAGCAACGTGGTGCCGAAGTCCCTCATCGGCTTGGATCATGGTCATCTGGGATTGCCATATACAAGGCGGTTTGCCGTATACGGCCGCAACCGAGCTAGGCTGGGTTGTGTAAGGGCCCGTAAGTGGGCTATTGACTATGCTATCACCGAAGTCCTGCATACCTGCCATGTCAGTGGATGCTACTCGAAGACACCACGGTGAGTGTGGGGCGTCGCTACCATGACCGAGTATAGTATTTGCCACATTTAGGTGTCGAAAGCCCGAACAAGCCCGGTAAGGTCCGGCTTGTGTTCGATGCTGCAGCCAAAGTTGGAGGAACGTCATTAAATTCAGCGTTCGAAAGAGGGCCTCTGCACTACAAGTCTTTATCAGCCGTTTTCTTTCATTTTAGAGTACGGGCAGTCAGAGTCTGCGGCGACATAAAGGAGATGTTGCACCAAGGGCGGGTCTGACCCGAGGATAGAGCTGACCAACGATTCGTTTGGAGAGATAGCGACGACGGAAGGGATCCGGGTGTATACGTGATAAACGTAATGACCTTTAAAGAAGCCTGTTCACCGAGCGCTGCGCATTACGTTACGTTACGTTAGCCGAGGATTCACGTTGGTTTAGGGGACCTGCGATTTTAAGGCAACCAGCAGACAGCATTGATGCTGCACTCTGCGTCCCGTAATACGGTCGCACAGGCACAGTCTTACGGAGATGATTGTCAGTCACTTCCCCATCAAACGTGGATGCGACGATTGCGGAGATCCGGACGAGATTCTGGGTCACGAAGATGATGCGTGTGATGGAAAGCTGATCTCGTCGTGCAACGAGTGCAAGCTGCAGCGAGCACAGCCGGTGGTAATAATGGAACCACATCCAGAAGATCGACTGGCAGCGGGTGGATGGCCATTCAAATACACTGGATTGGACTACTTCGGGCTGTTGTGCGTCGCGAGAAGTGGTGCCGGAGGACGGAGCCAATTCACCGGGCGATATGGTCTTCATCTGTGATCCTGTCCTGCAACGAGTTAAAAATTTTTTTTGACACTGCGCGTGCAGCACGGTAAAGTTTAACTGAGCTGATAAATAAGAGGAAAGGACAGAATGAGAACCGGGGATTTAAAATTTAGCATACGACCTAGATTTTTCATTTTTAAGACGGCTCATCTCTTTAGTAAGCCACGAAGTCTTATTCAAGATTGGCGGATAGTATAACGGAATACAGTCAGTAAAAAATTAGTTTATGGCATTGTAAAAAGTATCTACCGCATCAGCCATGTCAGTAAATATTGAAATAAAATTATTAAGCCGTTCGAGGTCCGTCCTTCGGAAACAACGGAATTCTTTGTCTGGAGGGTCAGATATATTTTGTAAGCCAGACCCAATGTCAAGAGTCACATCGAAAGTAGGATGATAGGGATCTTCGGATTGAGTCAGCGGCGCCACCGCGGCTAAACTTACTTTCGCCGGATCTGAGACAAAACAAAGATCAAGGAGGCGCTCTTAGGAATTTCGTAAATGGTTGACTACTGGAAACCATTTCAATAGCGGAAAAGTGGTTCCAATAAATAGGGAGTTCCGACAATGGAGGTATGTAAGAACAGGTAATAATAATGGAACTACCATTGATAGAGCTCAGAATCTCCGGCTTTAGCCCTGTTTCTGTGAACACAATAAATTAAGAAGCAAACGAGAGACTATCAGAATACAAGTTAGGGAGCTTACTACGTAAGCCTCTTGCATTCTGATAGGAATTGGTTAGAAAGCTAGTTAGTTTTTTGAGGCGCAGCTAGACGTAGAATGTGCAGTGGTCTGATCAGGCGTAGGAAGAGAAATTCCTACAGGGCGCTTTTTCTTCTTAGCTTCGAACTCATTGACAACAATATACTCTGGCCAGAATTTGGTAGAGCAAATTGTTTCAAATAGTTTGTTAGGGACATTTATTTTGAAATACGAATTGGCCCTAGCATATGAAAATTTGAATTTTTCCATCTTTATTATTATTTATTCGGCTCTGGTTTTGCCTTTTATAAAAGCAATAACATCTTCATGGTTGAGCAGGGGAAAGTCGCCAAACAAATATATGTCTCGTGAGTGGGACTGCAAAAAGGGCTTTTGACATGACAGAAAGATTATATGCCGTGCCGTTTTCGTCCGGTAGTCCGGGCCTGGTGCCCTGGTCTGGAGGATTGACGGGACTCTGAGGGGTCTTAATTTCAGATTCGATCTCAGCACCCTTGGATTTAATGATGAGTTCGAGGGCTGTGCCGAAGGAGGCTGCTGCTGAGAGCCAGTTTCGGGTAGTTGGGATCCGCGTACATGCTGCCCATCATGATTTACGTTTTTTTACGTCTCGGAGGCTCTTTTAATAGAGTAAGGCTATTAAATTGGGTGTCCAGCACTCAGAACGAATCATAAGTTTTGCGAAAAATCGATAAAATGTCTTTAAAACCGTCCTTGGTTTGCCGCATGAAAGACATAATTTTTTTCTCCACCTCACGACAGGCCTCGCAGCAGTAACACAGGCCGATGTTATTTCGAAGATCGCACAGCTAACAGGTTTTGGAAAAGCCGACAATTTGAGAAGTCATTCTTGCAGTTTACCACTTTACTTTAACGTGTGAAGATAAGCGGGAGAGCAATAGATAAGGTAAGATAGGCGGCACACAGAGAGCGGGGGAGCAAGACAGAGTGGGTGTTAGCAAGAAACGTTTAGCTGTCTTGACGGCGCAGACAACGGCTTAACGGGGAAGGCACAAAGAGGAATGCAAGAGAATGCAAAGACAAGCACTATTTCCTGATAAACAAAGATAATACCAGCAATTATTTTACGTTTTAATTTACAAACTACCTAGAATTCCTCTAAATAAAAATAGAAAAATATCAGGGAATAGAATCCAATTAATATGAACTTAGTATATTTTCAAGGGTTTGTGTACTTTTTATGTGGTTTAATTTTGTTATCTTATTTAAGCACAGTTATTGTTTTATTTGAATTTTGTTTTGTCAATCCTTAACAGAAACAAAAATTTTATTTAACGAAAATTCATTGAACTAACAAATTAAAAAATAAAGTAAGAAAAAGATTGCCTTGAGCGAGATTTGAACTCGCACTAGCCTGTTTGGAAGGCGGATGTTCTAACCTCTTAGCCACGCGCCACGATCCCCTCGCGACGGCAAAGACAAATATCAGCAGAGCAAAAAAATTAATGTCCCAAAGGGGTGCTAGTTTTTGTCCCTCTCACACGCGATATGTACATGTGTGTATATCGCAGACGCAATTTTAGTTGTCTGCGTGGCGTGAAGTGAATAATATCCCTGCAGTACCTGTCATCAGTAATTCATCAACGTTTCATCAACAGCGAAGGGGGTGCTGTTGATGATTCATCGATGACAGCCCATACAAACTGTTGATGAATTTAACATGGGCATGTCCTAGGCTGTCATCAATAGAAATTCATCAACAATAAATCGATGATTCATCATCAATTCATCGATGTATTGTTGATGACACATCAACAATTCATAGATGTTTCATCAACAATTCATCATAAATTCATCGATGTTTTGTTGATGACACATCGATGAAACATCTATGTTTCATCAACAATTCATCGATGTTTCATCAACAATTCATCATCAATTCATCGATGTTTTGTTGATGACACATCGATGTTTCATCAACAATTCATCGATGTTTCATCAACAATTCATCGATGTTTCATCAACAGTTCATCGATGTGTCATCAAAAATAAATTAATTAAAAAACATAAATAAGGGATTTCAAATTTCAATTCATTCACTTTTATTATATCCTCTTAAAAACTAACATAATAAAATTAAAATTATACATAAAATAATACAATTAATCAAATTAAAAATATTTCTTATAATAATACAAAATAAATTTAAAAAAATAATAATACAATAATAATAATTATAATAATTAACATTAAAAATTAAATATTAATGTATTGAAAAACGCTCGGACCACATTCTAACACGTCTTCATCCCTTTTCCTTTTTTTATGTTGCGCCTCCAAATTTTTTGCGCAAGGAAGGCTTTTAGTTGAACGGTTGGCAGGTGGCTCCGTTGCATCAACTTGACTTATTGCATCTGAAAAGGAAAATATGGAAAATAAATTGATATAAAAATCTAAAAAAAAATACATAATTACCTAAGAGTGCAGAGTAGAACTTCTTATGGTCTCGAAGCCTTTTCTTACACTTCGCACCATCGATGTATCATAATAGCTGCATGCAGACACAAAGTGGGAGGACGGGAAGATGTACTCAAAATAGAAGTCAGAATTGATACGAAAGTAAACTTTTTTTAAATCTTTACATAAAAACTCACCTGATATATAATTTCAATTATTGAAAACTAAACAGAATATTTATATATGTATGTAAAATTTTTTTTTTTAATTTGGCGTGCGCAGTGCGCAATCCGCACACTTCTCACTTAGCTCACTGTTTAACTGCAAGTGAAAACACGAATAAGCAATAGAAAAAAAAAGGACCGTGCCTCCAACAACAAAACGAACCACGATCCGGAAAAACGGATCCTCAAGTCCGTTTTTTTCTCTTATTGTTCGTTTCGTTTCACAAAGTCCCGTTTGGCTATCTTGTGTCCGAGTGTTTTGCTTCCTTGTAAATAGGGTATAAAGGATATATCCGACGAGGCAACAAGTTACTTAAAATGTTATTGCAACTCAAACAATTTTGTTCGATATGCAATTATTTTTTCATTTGCGTTTTATATTTAAAGAATATTTATTTCTAATACCATCATTATAATTGTTAATGATAATATATTATACATGTCGTGACATGGAATGTAGTTTAACTGTAAATTCGCTCTTTCATCATTGCTCTTTGTTCTCTATGTTTATTAGTTGCTATTGCTTTCTATCCTCATCCTTGTTTTGGTCGTGTGAAATTAGTATGGAGAGAGAACATTGAGAGGAGAAACTATGAGAGCTGTTGCTGTGCGAGGTCCCTGGTGCTGTTAGTGCGAGAGAGATGACTATATATGTTTGCAATATGAGAGAGGCAGATCGTCAGATTGTGAAATAAGAAGCGGCAGTAGTAATTTTGCGAGCAACACGTACAGACGCCAGGGAACTTGCAAGAATTGGCACAGTTCGAAAATAATTAAACAACATGGATAATAATCAATCTGAGGAAAACCCGACATCAGAAGTGGGATCTGTGCCACCCCCTACATTTTCGGAAGAGCAGTGGCGCGTTGTCTTGGAAATGCAAAGCCGAAGTTTGATGGAATTTGCAAAAACTATGCATACTGTGGGTCGCGACCAGCAAAAACGTGGCGTTAATTTGCCGAAATACAACCCTGAAACTGCTGGCGCAGACGCTTCGAAATGGTGTGCAACCGCTAACATAATATTATCGGAGCGGCCTTTGGAAGGCAGTGAGCTAATTATGGCACTTAGCAATTCCATGGATGGCACTGCTTCGCAATGGTTGACACAAATTTCGTACCCAGGCATGCAATGGAAGGAGTTCCAAGAATTGTTTCTACAACGCTTCGCAAGTGACGAGACGCCAGCGGCTATGCTCCTAAATTTTCTGAATAGTCGCCCGACTGACGGCGAATGTCATGCAGTCTACGCAAGTCGGTTGGTGACAGCCCTGTCTTCGAAGTGGCGAAATATGAATGCTGAGCAAATTGCTGTCTCTGTTGTATTTGCGCACATGGCAAATATAGATCATCGCTTGCAACGTGTTATTTTTACATCCAATGTGCATACACGAAGCCAATTACAATCGGAATTGAAGGCATTCACATTTGATAAGAAGCGCCATGCCGGCCGCGATGATGTTGCTGGATCTGGATCTGACCACAAAAGAAGAAGAACTCTGTCTGTAATATGTCATTTTTGTGGAAAAGCGGGACATAAAATTGCGGAATGCCGAATTAAAATGCGACACAGCGGCGAGACGAAATCACAACGTGAAAAGTCGAGCGTTACTTGTTACCGATGCGGCCAACCAGGGCATATTTCAAGCCAGTGTTCCAACAATGGATCAACATCCAAACAAGGAGCGATCCAACAACAGAAGACAGTCAACCAATGTATTGTGTCGCAACCAAAAGGAAACATGGTACAACGAGGTGAGATCTACCCAATTAGTTTTGACTCTGGAGCAGAGTGTTCTTTGATAAGCGAAAATATCCGTAAGAAATTAGCAGGTAAACGCATCAATAATATTGTAGTGTTAAAGGGTATAGGTGATGCTGGCATATGCAGTACATTGCAAATTTTAAGTGAAGTTTTAATTAACGAAAACATTATTGAAATATTATTTCATGTTGTACAAGATAAAATTTTGAAAGACGATATAATAATTGGACGAGAGATTCTCAATCAGGGCTTTAATGCTATTGTATCATCAAACAAGTTTGAAATTGTAAAATCAAAAAATGTAAATGTTCGTGGCGCTAATTATTTCACATGTTTGGACATGGCAAGCGGGTTCCATCAGATTCCTATACATGCTGACTCTGTGGAATGCACTGCTTTCGTGACTCCTGATGGCCAATTCGAGTTTTTGACTATGCCGTTAGGGCTCAAAAATGCGCCATCGGTGTTCCAGCGAGCAGTTATGAAAGCACTTGGGGATTTGGCTCACTCGTATGTCATAGTCTACATGGATGATATTTTGGTAGTATCACCAACAAAAGAGTTGGGCTTCGAGAGATGTCCTTAGATGTCCTTATTAGAGGTGGAGAACTATCGATGGCACTATCGACACTATCGATGGTTTCGCGCTATCGCACCGCCATCGATGGCAGCCCTGTACTATCGATAGTTTTGCACGCAGCTTATCACATCACAAAGAAAAAATAAAGTTGAAAGTGGAACGCAAAAATATAGTGAAAAGCAAAAGTATAGCTGAGAGTAAAAATCTCCTAATGCTCTTTTTGAAAAAGAATTAGTTTTGTACTTCTTTTCCGCTTGAGTGCGCAGTTCGACGATGTACTTTTTATATAATCCCTAATCAAAAAAGTCTAGTTGTTAACGTAGGTCCTAAGCCCAGTTAACCTAAGAGTTAAAAATATAATGAAGCAACAAATTAAATGAATTTTTTATTTTTAAAGAGTTAAAAATATAATAAAGTTTTGTTAAAATTTCATTTTATAGATTTTTACATTTAACAATTAAAAAGCATCACACTACCGATAGAACTATCGACACTATCGATGGTTTGAGAAAAATAATCGCTCACTATCGATGGCGACGACTATCGATAGTTCTCCACCTCTAGTCCTTATTCAAGCTGGTTTCTCATTTAATTTGACTAAATGTAGTTTCTTAAAAACATCTGTCAATTATTTGGGATATGAGGTTCGAGCTGGGGAAGTTCGACCAAATTCACGCAAGATAATAGCGTTGAGCTCTTTGCCCCCTCCGCAAACAGTTTCTGGTGTACGACAGTTTGTCGGTCTGGCATCATATTTTCGTAAATTTGTTCCCAATTTCTCTCAGATAATGAAACCCTTGTACTCTATTTCCTCAGGAAAAGGCAATATTACCTGGACGGATGAGTTGGAGAAAGCCAGAAAGAATATTGTGACTATTCTGACAAATGAGCCAGTCTTAGTAATTTTTAATCCACAATACCCAATCGAGTTGCACACAGATGCAAGTGCTCTTGGGTATGGTGCTATGCTTTTACATCGAATTCAAAATATGCCCCACGTGGTTGAATATTACAGTAAAACAACCTCCTCTGCAGAATCTAGATATCATTCATATGAACTGGAGACTTTAGCTGTTGTTGAGTCCGTGAAACATTTTCGGCATTATTTACTTGGGCGTAAGTTTGTGGTTTATACCGACTGTAATTCGCTAAAAGCCTCGCGCACTAAAAGTGATTTGACTCCCAGGGTTCATCGTTGGTGGGCTTACTTACAATCATTCAATTTTGAGATTGAATACAGAGAAGGAAAACGTATGGCCCATGTTGATTTTTTATCAAGGAATCCGTTATCGCCAGATTCCAACTTGATATTAAAGAAAGTCCCTGAAAAACGTATAAACTTGGCTGAGATATCTAGTGATTGGCTTCTTGCCGAACAGCGTTTAGATCCTGATACAGTTGAAATTGTAAATAAACTAAATTCGAACGAGTTCTCTGAGGATTTGGCTAAAACTTACGATATACAAAAGAGCGTGCTATATCGCAAAGTACAAAGAGCTGGTAAAACACGTTGTCTCCCTGTTGTGCCGTGAGCATTTAAATGGTCAGTGATAAACCAAGTACACGAATCAATCATGCATTTGGGATGGCAAAAGACACTTGATAAGGTTTATCAATATTATTGGTTTGACAAAATGAATAAGTATGTTCGTAAATTTGTTTCTAATTGCATAACTTGCAGATCCGCCAAATCTCCTACTGGAAAAATTCAAGCAGAACTTCATCCTATTCCGAAAGTTAATATACCTTGGCATACAGTTCATATTGACATAACAGGAAAGCTAAGTGGCAAAAGCGATCTGAAAGAGTATGTCATTGTACAAATTGATGCTTTCACAAAATTCGTTTATTTATATCACACTTTGAAGTTAGATGCTGAAAGCAGTATTAAAGCCATAAAGTCTTCTATTTCCTTGTTTGGGGTACCTACTCATGTTATAGGTGACCAGGGCAGGTGCTTCTCTAGTTCCAAGTTTTCGGAATTCTGTTCTTCGCAAAAAATGAAGCTCCACTTAATTGCAACAGGAGCGAGCCGCGCGAACGGTCAAGTTGAACGCGTGATGAGCACGCTGAAGAATTTATTAACTGCAGTTGAATCAAGTGGTCAATCGTGGCAAAATGCTCTTGGCGAGGTACAACTCGCATTGAACTGTACAATTAGTCGCGCAACCGAGGCAAGCCCGCTAGAAATGCTGATTGGAAAAGAAGCTCGACCTTTAGGATTAGTTCCCCCTTGTGAAACTGAGTGTGAGGTCGATTTGGTGAGTGTTAGAGCTCGTGCATCTGAAAATATGAAATCCTTGGCCACTTATGATAAGATCAGGTTTGATAGAAGTAAAGCGACTGTTGTTAAGCACAATGTGGGTGATTATGTGCTGTTAAGAAGCGAAGAAAGGCATCAAACTAAATTAGATCCGAAATTTAAGGGCCCGTTCTTGGTTGTAGAAGTATTGGATGGCGACAGGTACACATTGAAGTCATTGAAAAATAATCGTTTGTATAAATATTGTCATGATGATGTTCGAAAAATGCCAGATGGGCAAATACCCAGAGAATTAGATATTGAAGAAATTGATTTGAGCCTGCCAGAAAGTCCAATTGGGACAGAAAGTGCGATGATGTGTGATCCGTCTATACAAGACGATGTGTGAGCCGTCCATGTGAGGCGAAGTATGAACCGTCCATGTGAGGCGAAGTATGAACCGTCTATGTGGGACGTGTTATCAAACAGATTTGACGATGAAATGGTTATCCGTCTAAGAGAGACGATGAAATTGATGTAAACAATGGTGTATTGGCAGAAGACCGATTTACGGTAAAAAAAAAATAAAAAATAAAATAATAAAAATAAAATAAGTTGAGTTAATTTTATAATAAGTCAAATGTAAGATTTATGTAACAAAATGAATGTGTCTGAAAGTATTTTGCTGAAATGTAATTAAAGAAAAGAAGAAGAAAAAAATCTTGTTATAAATCAAATAAATTCAAAAACTACACGAGGACGTGTGTTAGTCAGAATGGCCGTGTCGTGACATGGAATGTAGTTTATTTGTAAATTCGCTCTTTCATCATTGTTCTTTGTTCTCTATGTTTATTAGTTGCTATTGCTTTCTATCCTCATCCTTGTTTTGGTCGTGTGAAATTAGTATGGAGAGAGAACATTGAGAGGAGAAACTATGAGAGCTGTTGCTGTGCGAGGTCCCTGGTGCTGTTAGTGCGAGAGAGATGACTATATATGTTTGCAATATGAGAGAGGCAGATCGTCAGATTGTGAAATAAGAAGCGGCAGTAGTAATTTTGCGAGCAACACGTACAGACGCCAGGGAACTTGCAAGAATTGGCACAGTTCGAAAATAATTAAACAACATGGATAATAATCAATCTGAGGAAAACCCGACATACACATACAAATGCTAAATTTCTAGGGTGCGAAACAGTTGGTTCGATTTTAATTGTTAACTTATTTGCTTTTGGCTCATCTCACTCGTTTGAAGAGTGAGTGAGGCAGTGAGAGAGACAATCACCATGGCAACATTAGAGCGTAGGCTCCGTACAAGTCGCAGTCGGCACAGCGTCGACTCTAAAGAAGTCGCAGCCGGCAGAGCTTCGACTCGGTAGAAGTCGCAGTCGGCAGAGCGTCGACTCTATAGAACTCGCAGTCGGCGCGTTGATGACGGGTTGATGACAGTGGCTATTGATGACACGCGGTACTGCAGGGATTCTAAAAAACTTTGTGAGTATGCTTGAAAAAGATTTACTCAATGTAAATGCAACAAATGTAAACAAATCAATCAGCTTGTAAAAAAGTCGAAGCTTAATATATATTTTTATTTGTAATCGAAATTTTTTCCTGAATTTTATCCATACCGCTCATGATGAATTTGATCATGAGTCGAGCAGCGACGTCGGCATCATGAATTACCCCGCTCACGCATGAATAAAAGCGAATGAAAACTTTACATAAACGGTAGGTCCCACCCACTGAGCGGGTGAGCATGAAAGTTAGCATCAATTTGGCTTAAAATTCAGACTGGGTGGCGATCAACCGCCTAATTTAACAATAGCTTCTCAAAAATACCATGCAGTTTGTCCCAAACTTAAAAAATCAAAAATTCTTACTTGGAAATCTAATCGTATTAACTTCAAAGTGAATTGTAGCACACTTCGGATATTCTGCCCGCACGCAATACTGTGCCCATGGTGAAGTAGTTTATGCACAATACGACACTATCTGCTATTTGAATGTAACTTCACAGTTAGTCTTCTATATACTCTCATTCGTATATATGTATGTCGGAGCGGGCCTGATCGGACTACTTCATCATATAGCTGCCATAGAAACGATCGGAAAATTGTTAAAAAAAAAGTTATAACTTTTTTAGTTTCAACAGATAATAACAAAATTTAAGAAATAGCCATTTTAAAACATTCTACCTTTTTTTTTTAATTTTTTTGAAAATCTTTCTTTTGTTTTCAGTTCTCAACAGATTATCATTAAATTTGAGTTATAGACTTTTTTAATATTCTAGATTTTCAGTATTAATTCTATCAAAATCAGTCGTCCGATATCATCTAGTTGCCCTACAAACGATGGTTAGTTATACAAAAAAATGCGAAACCTAGAAAAAAAAACTGTAAACTGAAATGTTTTTTAACATAAATATATATAATTTATGTTGTATTAATTCCTAGTGATCGAAGTTCTATCTGCATGGGTATATAAACTTCGGCGTGCCGAAGTTAGGTTACTTTCTTGTTACTTATAATTCCTTACTATTTCGATTTAGCATACTTTGGCGGGAATTTGGTAAATTAACATATGAGCTTTTACCCCATATGAATTAAGAGCTATAATTTCTCTTTATCAATCATCAGGCCTGCTAAAGTCGAATGATACCTCGTAAAATTTTAATAAGCATATATAATCGTCAGAAATCCCATATATATGTATATATAGCTCGTTAAAATTGATTATTTGAAGCTATATGTAAGTTACGCTCAATTATTCGGGTTCGAAGAGGTTGAATTCTAAAATATTTGATAATCCTTAATAGTTTAATGTAGTGAAAAAAGAGAGCAAAATGATTCATAATATAATTTAAAATTGTAATATTTTCTTAAATATCTTAATAATTTTTTGTTTCGTTAGTCGTATAGGCATAATTAGGCCTTTAGGGGTCTCAAAACTTAAATTTCGTATTTTTATACGTTTACGGATCCTACACTTTTTAAGATATATCGAATCGCAATCGTTAATTATATGGAGTCCCCTATGCGCGTGTAAGGCAACGGTTGTGTATGGGAAAAGTCCGAATAGATTTTACAGGTAGGATGGGTATAGGAATGAGGCCAAATACATCTAGGGTTTAATAGGTGCACTTTTTTGTTTGATTCCGTTTAGTTATCGTATTTGCCGCTACCGTATCTCTACCCTCACTAATAAGGGCTGCGATACTCATGTTCATTCTAAAGGTTGGTACTAACAGAAGATACAATTTTTTTTAAGCGGCAAAACTCCATATAAAAAGAAAGAAAAAGAAAAACTTTCTTAGCTTTCGCTCGGGCGGATATTAACATAAGATAAATGTAAAGCGCGCCCAGACTGAAAAACTAAACAGCTGTTATTTAGTAAGAGAAATAATGAATGGAATATATTTTTAAAGCCAAGATGGAGGGAAATTTAAATAATAAAAAAATAATACGTGTTCGAAGCAGACCGCCAGCACATAATCATGCGCGCATAAATGTGCGCACCCCTTGACTGTTGATGAAGCGTTGATGAATTACTGATGAAAGGTACTGCAGGGTACATATACATACATACATATACATATGTACATACGCAACTACTTGATTGCACGTAGCCGGCCGCTGATTTTCGTGCACATCGCGCTGTGGAAAACAATGCAGTGTTGTGCCAAAAATTAAATTCAATAGTGACTCGCATTTAGCTTCGATAATAGCGCATATAACAAATATCGACTCATTTCCGCTGCAGGGTATAATAAGTTCAGTCAGAACTTTGCAACGCATTGAAGGAGTCACCTCCGACCATATAAAGTATATACATATATAAAATCAAAATTTTATAAAAATCGGACTACTAACATATTTCATATAGCTGTCATACAACCTATCGTTAGATAATGTAAAACTGTAAAAATACTATGTATAAGTAAATAAAAGGAACGCAGGCATTAATTCATTGTTTTTTAACGTATAATTTATATTGTATTAATTCCTAGTAATAGAATATAAATCTGCAAGGGTATATAAACTTCGGCGTGCCAAGTAAACTTCTTTCTTTGTTTTGACTTAATTTCTTAGGAATGAGAAAATCATGGAAATATTTTTCAAGGTTTTGGGGTTTTAGCTTTAGTAACGAATGAAAACTTTATTTTGTCATAAAAAAATAAAAAAAAACAAGAAAGGAAGCTAATTTCGGCTCGCCGAAGTTTATATACCCTTGCAGATAGAACTATCGCAGTTCTATGAATCCATACAATATAAATTATATATATTTATTTTAAAAAACAATGAAGTAATACCTGCTTTAATTTCATTCACCTATACATATTATATTTGCAGTTTTACATTCACAGATTTGCATTTTTGATCCACATCTAACGATCGTTTGTATGGCACCTATATGATATAGTCGTCAGATTTTCATAAAATTTGACACAAACTTTCAGACTGATATAAAATGGCTATACATCAAAATTGATGAAAATCGTTTGAAAACTGAAAATGTTTTAATTTTTAATTGAATTAATTTCTCGATCGTTCCTATGGGTTATCCTATATAGTTATCCGATTTTCATAAAAATTAACATTAAATTGTAGAATAATATAAAACGGCTATATCTCAAATTTGATTAAATTCTTTTAAAACTAAAAATATTATAATTCTTTTGCAACAATTTTCCGATCATTCCAATTGTAGCTATATGATATAGTCGTCCAATCCGGCCCGTTCCGACATAAATACGAGTGGGCGTATATAGGAGACTAACTACAAAGTTTCATTTAGATAGCTTCAAAACTGAGAGCCTAGTTTGCGTAGAAACGGACAGACGGACAGACGGACAGACGGACATGGCTAGATCGACTCTGCTGTTGATCCTGATCAAGAATATATATACTTTATATAGTCGGAGGTACCTCCTTCACTGCGTTACAAACTTCTGACTGAAATTATAATACCCTGCAAGGGTATAATATTAATAATATTTCGCATGCTTTGCTTTTATACCCTTGCACATAACGTGCGACATATGATACTAAAAATATATTTAATTATGCAAAATAACATTAGAAATTTATTCATTAACAACATAACAAAATATTTTTAATATATTTATGAAAAATTTAACTAAAATGTTATCATCTTAATCTGTTTTTTTTTTTAACAATCTAATACTTTCGAAGAATTATTTTATTATTTTCAAAATATTCATCATTTAATTTTATTGATAAGGGGCATTTTTTTATTTTCCTAAATGTAATATTTTAAGTTTAAATAAAGGGTTTGAAAAAAGTTTGAAGAAAGTGCCCATACATTACGATTTCGTATAAAAGATTCAATAGTGCGGTGTACCTAGTCCACTAGCTTCATAGTGTGTCCAAGTAATAAATAAGTAATTTTTTTTTTTAATTTGAGGCAATTAATAAATAAATTATCTTTGCTAACACTGCCTGATTCTTATTTCGGCCATCGCAACTGTCACCATAAAGGCTGAGATGTTCTTATTTTTTGTTATCTTACTATCTAAAAAAATTAAATACTTTAAAGCAATATATTAGCAATATTTCATTACAACCTCAATTCCATTCGAATTCACCCTACAAAACAAACATTTCGAGTCCAGCTTTCATACAGACTAAGGTTTTAATATGAGTATTTGCGTGAATAAAAAAGGGTTACATTTTTATTTCGTATGTGATTTTGATATTTTTTCGAACTTATAATTTTTTCTCTTTCTTTTTCGTTTGTAAATTTATGATTTCTGAAACCGTACAGTATCTTTTTTGGCCAAGTGAAACCCAATTGAAAATTATGTGCTAAAGACTTTTTAAGTTAATCGACACGAAACTGAGTCAGTTAAGCCTTGATCATTTTAATAACTAATGTACAATTAATATAAAATGTGATACATTTCTAAATTCTCTGGGTAAATAAACTTTTGTATTATTTTTGCAGCAATAGCGCGAAGGCACAGCTGGTAATTTTTTTATAAAATCTTTTACAATTTCAATTTTTAGACCCATCAGTTTCATTATGTGGTGGTTTTTTTTTTTTGGTCTCACAGATATTTTGTTTTTTTTTTTAATGCGTGCCATATATCTAATTTAGACATATATAAAGTTTTCATAGTTTTCATTTTCTTCCAGCTGAACCCTCCACGAGGGAGCCGGCTGGGCAATGGGCACTATATTATCCAATACAATGGTAATGCTAGCTAAGGATTCGATTCAATTCCTCCCGCTTAAACGCCGGAGGAAATGAATCACTAGCAATGGTTGGTGGTACGTAGCGGCAGGCATAAAACGCAAGTGGGTGGTTTCCCGGAAATAACCCAAACTTTTTTCGCAGGGATGGAGAAAAGAGAAGAAACCGGGGCTGGGATGTCAGCCCAACCGTCGGTGGAAGGCGTGACTGCTACCACCGGACTCGGACCTGGAGAGCGTGCAGCTTTCGAAAGAGGAGGAAGAAAGCCTTCTTCGCTCGCCAAACGTAAAAACCTGCCCTTTGCATCAAAAATCTTAAAGACGAGAAAGTTGCTGACGCAAACAGTGGGCCAGATGGAAGCGTTGTGGGACGGGGCCAAGCTGGAGGTGGTGGAATGGGAATTAATCCCATCCATCCTAAAAGCGAAGGTACTCTTCCCCATTGCTATCCAAGGGGACCGAGCGCAGAAGTTGCTGCAGCGTCAGAATCCCGACATCCCAACCGCAGACTGAAAGGTACTGCACATCACGAGCCCGTTGCCCAAAGAGGGGGGCCAATGCGCAGTCCTCCAAATCAACAAGGAGGCATAGGACATCCTTTATCCCAAATACGGGAAGATGGCGTGGGGCATGGGTAGCGTCTACCTGCGTCTCAAAAAGCGCCATCCCGGAGATAAGGATGACCACACGCTAAAGGCAGGCGAGGCCCAGGAACTGACGCTGGATGAGTCCCAAGATGAGGAAGAAGGTGAGCTGCAGCTCAATCTCCATAAGATCAAGGTCGCGTCGGCGGAACTCCTCATTGCCATATAGCAAGGGTCCGCCGATGTAGCTTTAGTCCAAGAGCCATGGATTGCCTCGGATAATGCCGTCACCGGACTGACCACCATCGGTAAGCTGGAACAAATCCGCCGTACTCGTACGGAAGGGTCTTCAAGCTTACCGACCTTACTGTGGTGTTGCTAGAAAGCAAGAAGAATCACCTTATGGTAGCTTCCTGCTACATGGCACACAATACGCCAGCTCCACCGGAAGAATTCAGGAGCCTGGTAGAACTCAGCCCAAAGGACCACCAACTGATCGTGGGTGCAGACGCCAAAGCGCACCACAGCGTATGTGAAGCCCCGACATAAACGACAGAGGTGAGTCACTTTTAGATTTTATAGACTTTATAGATATATAGCAAACGTGGGGGAGGACCACAAATTTGTAGGCCTCAAATCGTCAACGTGCTAGATATAACACTCGTAGCGGGACAAAGTACAATGGTATCAAACTGGAAAGTCCTGGAGATGCCATCCTTTTTAGACTACAGGTACATACAATTCCAATGCGAGTTCGATCAAGCTCCAAAACCAACAATCTTTAGAAACCCCCGGAACACTAAGTGGGGAAAGTTTAAAGAAATAATATCTCGTTAACTCGCGACTTGTTCGGGCACAGTAAAATCCGATGAAGACATAGAAAAGTTCTTAGAGACCCTCTCATTACTCGATGCATATCACCCATTATGTCCGATTTTAAGAAGCAAGAAAAGGACCAGACCACCCTGGTGGAACAAGGACCTCTTGCTCCAACGTGATAACCTCAGAGAATTCTTCAAAATCGCCAAGCAGGCGAAAGATGATATAATTAACAAGGAATACAAAATCCTGCTAAGGAACTACAAGAAGGAAATACGCAGGGCACATGAAAGCTCTTGGAGAACCTTCTGCTCCAACATAGAGAGGGCCCCAGAAACGGCTAGACTACGGAAGTTGCTTCCAAAGCAACCCACTATACAGAGTCAGCTCAAACGCGACGAGAGGCAGTGGACTGAGGGCAGCGAAGAGGCCCCAACACCGCTAAAGCACGCGAACTTCCCAGGTTGCACAGAGATCACCGATGCTAACGAGCACCAAGTACTAGCCAGGAAGATCATCTCCCAAATGATCTCATATCCACTATAAGAATTCACTGGGCTATAGACTCCTTTGCGGGAATAAAAGCGCCAGGACAAGATGGAATATATTCTGCCATGCTGCAGACGACCAAAGAAGTTATTAACTCATGGCTATACGCAATATACGCAGCAGTACGGGCTATATCCCAATCCAATAGAGGACCTCGAGCATTGTCGTCCTGTCTAAAGCAGGGAAGAGCAGCCACGTCAGTCCCAAGGACTACAGGCCGATAAGCCTTACCTCTTTTCTACTCAAGACGTTAGAAAAGCTGCTGGACCTATACATCAGAAACGATGTGGCCAGATCACTTTCAACTAACCAGGACGCATACACAAAAGGGAAATCAGTGGAGATGGCGCTGCATTCGCTAGTAGCCCCCATTGTGAAAACCCTGCACAACAAGGAATTTGCGCTCGGAGTCTTTGTAGAAATATCCGGGGCATTCAATAATGTAAGCACAAACGCAATAATGGAGCGCTTAGGAACG
Source organism: Drosophila serrata (assembly GCF_035046125.1). Classification (NCBI taxonomy): domain Eukaryota; kingdom Metazoa; phylum Arthropoda; class Insecta; order Diptera; family Drosophilidae; genus Drosophila; species Drosophila serrata. The sequence continues at coordinate 56,435 of NW_028256963.1, read as the reverse complement.
ACTAACACGCACCCCGCCATCAACTTTTGGATTGGAAATCTATTAAGTTGCCGACGGGTACAATCGGATTGGGGCACTGCTTTAATGGTAAAAGGAGCGCACAGAGGCACGCCGCAAGGTTTGAGTCCTATCGCCCCTCCTATGGAATCTAGTGGTCGACGACCTAATCTGAAGGTTCGAGAGGAAGGCTCCAAAGATAACAGCCTATGCTGACGACATAAGCATAATTATCACGGGAGTATGTCCATCGACCCTTAGCTCGATCATGGACTCAGGGAGATATGTAAGAGGACGGACAAGGAAGGACTCAATATCAATGCGGATAAGACGGACCTCATTCTCTTCACAAAGAGATACAAGGTACCGCCATGGATCCTCTCAAAAATAAACACAACCAGACTGACCCTGAAAACTCAAGTCAAATACCTGGTCACTGTACGGGGCAGCAATCTGGCATGGAAACCAAATGTACTAGAGAGGGTGAATAAGGACACCATTGCGCTATATGCATCCAAGAAGATGAACACAGGGGGCCTCTCACCCGTTTTGATGCACGTGGTCTACATATCAGTGGTACGTCCGTCATTGCTATACGGAGTCTTAGTGTGGTGGCAAGCCATGGAAAAGAGGACCTACAAAATGCTTATGGAGAGAACCCAGCGGCAGGCAATGCTCTGCATATCTGGGGCGTTGAGGTCAACTCCCACAAAAGCTCTAGAGACTGTAAGTGGAATTGTACCCCTGGACATCCACGCGCAACTGACCACGGGAAAGGCTGCACAATGCCTAGTAGCGTTAGAACACAAGGATACGGGCACAACTCAATTGGTCGAACCACGAGCAGTGTACCTGACTACATGACGCCTAGAACTTGTCCTGATGTGAAAACATCTACATTCATGGGACCTGCAGACTGGAAAACGGTTCAGGACCAAGATCGATATCTCAACATATACACTGACTGTCGTATAAGCTACCAAGCCAATGCAGCATATTCCAGGCGGACGTATTCGCCATCAGGGAGGTGGAAGAGCTTGCGCAGGAAATAGCCCGTCCATGTCAGGCGGTAAACTTGTTCGTAGACAGTTAGCCGGCGACAAGATCCATGCAATCGTCAGCGATCAGTTCCAAAAATGTACTGGCAAGCAGGAACCCACTAGATATCCTAAGCACGACAGCGTTAGTGGCTATCGATAGAACAGAAAACGTCCCAGTTTCTCTAAGAAAGCTCCAAAACGAGTTGGAGAGGCGGGCGAGCAAAAAGCAGGTGGAGAGGAAACTCCGCAACCTGCGAAACATCTAAAATCATGTGCAAAGAACGCAATGACAAACTCAGCCACCACTTAATGCATTTATCCCGAAAAAACTGCAGACTATTAATGGGAATTCTTACGGGTCACTGTCTGGCTGCCGCGCATGCAGTCAGGCTGGGCATCACCAACAACGGCAACTGTAGGAAATGCGATGAATTTGAGGCAACCGAAACCTTGGAGAACCTAATCAGCAAGTGTAAGTAAAACATCTCGGGGCTCCAGTACTGCCACTAGCTGATGCCTCCAAGAGGTCATCATGTGAACTACTTGCCTTCGCATAAACTACAGCGATCCTAAAAGACTTCAACACCGCGTGGGATTCTCCAGGTCCATGTGAAAAACAACATCCGGATAAATAAGGGCCATACTGGCCTATGATTGGCCCCCTCAGGAGGGCCGTCTGGTTCAACCTAACCTAACCTAACCTAATGTTTTCATAAAAAAATTTTGACAAACTTCGAATATTTTCCCTTCACTCAAACATAAATATTCGAAGGTCCAATTCCGACTACGTTTTCAGTCCAGCTCACCTTTTTCTTACTTCCTTGTGCTGTATATTGGACAGTGGCCACGACACCCTTCTTTCATTCGACATTCCCCAGTACAAATCATTCATGTTTTGCCTAGAATTTTCGGAAACTGATAGACAATAGTTACCCCATTTTGTTAATTTACATGGACTGGGAACTAGTGCTTTTTTTACTATATATTTTTGAACACCTTGGCATTCTTTCTTTTAAGACTACGTTCTCTAAGCAGCACTTTTCGTCATTGTCATCACTATCGTTATTGGGCACTAATGAGTTTAGGGGCTATTATTTTGAACATTTTGATAGTTCAAATCAATTTCAATGACATTAATCGACACATTTTATACAATAACGAATATTCACTTACATTTAACATGCACACGTATAAAATTACAAAAACTACAAACTACTAAATAAACAATTATTCAAATATCTCACACGAATACTAGTAATAATAATTAAGTAAAGCAAAAACTTTCTTGAGCCAATGCCATATTTCATAAATTTTCATTCTGGGTGCAGTTAAAACCAAACAAAGACTTAAACTCAAAATTTAAACACTAAAAACACTAATTTAAGCTCCAATCAAAAGTAAGATCAGTGAATATCAAAACGTACACCAAGAACTAACGACAGAAAAAGGAATAAACAATAAGCAAAGTAAGATGTTTGAGCGGTTAGAAACATTTGTTGTTCTATTTCTTTATTTTTGTGCGTTTGAAGTATTTCCATTCACATGAAAAAAAAATTTGTATAGACATACGATAATTTCGAGTGCACATTGAAAAGCAATGTAACATTCGATAATATTGAAATTAATTTTGATCGGAACTGAAAATTTTCAGTTATTATATTTCACAGGGTAGTGAGACATTAGGTGCCTAACAATTTTGCGTTAAAATCTCAATTTCGAAATTAAGCGACATACGATACTTTCGCGATATATGTATATAGCCACCCAAGCCTATACCACTTCGGTTGCCAGTTATACGTTGTTGCTGGGCAGACAATTAAACAGAAAGGCTTGAGGCTTCCTTTCATCTTGGCGACACTGATTAACTGATGAGATCATCGATATTGAAAAATTACAATATCTACTTGTCGAGAAGGGATAGGCCACGGGCCTTCGAGAGTAAAGCGATTGCATGAATTCGCATCTGCGCGCAATCCATACCCTTGCCACTACGCTACAGATCCGCCGGGGTGATCCTCAGCTGCCCTGAGTTCCTGAGAATATTTATAGTTTGGGACGGCAGAACATAAGGGTGCCAATAATTTCGGCGGGTCTCGAAAGGGTCAAAAGAGCAGGGGAAAGGGGATGAGAGGCATCCCTTCAAAGTCCTGGCCTCTGGGCGGGCCTCTGACTCGGAATCCTCCAGCAGGCACAGCCAGCTGGAGCATAGCTCGGAATGTTCCTGTGGCGGGACTCCTCCCCTTAAAACCTACACGAGCGGCTCGGCAGATCACAGATCACAAGGCCGTGAAGAGTGTTGTTGAAACATAAGAGTATGAAGATTTCTATGTATCGAATGGAATCTTATTCAAAGATCCAGATAGGGAGCTGCTTTTAGTTCTATTGCTTATAGAAGACGAAATAATACGAAACGCCCCAAGCAAGGACACTTTTCATCAAAAAAGACTCAACAATTAATCGAGAAATCGTATTACATTCCCAAGGTGAAAGAGAAGATAGCGAAAATTGTTAAGAGCTTTGTAGAGTGCATTTTAGTGAATACAAAAGCCGGAAAGCAGGAAGGGTTTTTGACGCCGATAGACAAAGAGGACAAACCGTTGGTTACATACCATATTGACCATGTTGGCCTGATGGAGATAACCAAGAAGCGTTATAACCACATTCTCGTTATAGTCAATGCTTTTTCAAAGTATGTATGGTTATACCCTACACGGAGCACTGGGGTTGAAGAAGATTTGAATTGTTTGGAGCGTCAATCAGTTCTTTTCGGTAACCCATACAGAATCGTGTCAGATCGAGGGGCTGCATTCACTTCATACCTGTTTAAGGAGTATTGCGAAAAGAAGAGAATCTTGCTAATCGCTACAGTAGTTCCCAGGGGTAACGGACAGGTAGAGCGTATGCATCAGATAGTGGTCCCGCTGCTATCGAAACTGAGCCAGGAAAATCCAGGGTGCTGTTGAGCAGGTGGGCAGAGTACAACAGACGATTAACAACACTGAGCCGAGGAGCACGAAAGTTTCCCCGTTCAAGTTGTTAACTGGACTGGATTTGCGTGTTTCAAATAATCAGGGATTGAAAGAAGTTATCGAAGATTGTCTGATTTCCGAGCTACACAATGAAAGGGAAAAGTTACGAGAGATAGCAAGGCAGAATATTTAGGATATTCAAACAAAAAATAAAATGGCATTCGATTCTAAAAGGAAGATAGAACGTAAGTTTGAGATTAATGACTTAGTTGCTATTAAACGCACCCAATACGGAACAGGCTTGAAGCTAAAAGGAAAGTATTTAGGACCATATAAAGTAGTGAAGGCCAATAATCATGGACGTTACGACGTGGAAAGAATAGGACAAGGAGAAGGGCCATATAGAACAAAGACAGTTGCAGAGTATATGAAACCATTCGGGTCGAATCAAGCGTCAGGAAGGCCGAATGTGGGATCCGGTAGGCTTGGTAAGATGGCCAAAGTTACCAGAAGCGGACTCACATACTAGTCTCTGATTCTCTTCGATAGAATATACTAAAAGGAGTAATCGATTGCAGAAAAAGTCTGGCATCTCTTAGCAAAGATATTCACCGCCAGAGTCTCGTTTTGCTCGGACGTTCTAAAATTAGAAAAGCTCTTAAACAACATCACTTAATCAAAGCCGGTGTTACAACTTTATAAAAGAGGACACTGCATAATTAATCACCGCTAACAAAAACTCTAAGTGATGTGAGTACAAAAGAAAATATAAATAAATAAATAAACAAACAAAAATCTACGGACAACACTTTTGGGATCGAATTGGTGGCATTGTTGTTTCCGCCACGACGCACCCACCTATCCTGTAATACCTCCTGGTCGTTTCGCTGGTCAACGTAGTCCTCTATTTCCCTGGCGTGGATTTCTTCGCCCTTCTTCTCCCTTGAATAAGTATTTTTCCCAATACGGCCGAAGTCGGGTCAAACGCCTGCCAGAAATCTACGCCAAGGTACGCCGGCTACTCCAGATATAGAATATAACGTTTTCTACCCTCCCTTTGTACTCCTATGATCCTCGCCCGCGGCAGTTCGCAACACCGAAAAATATTTCTGGACCGTCACTCCTAACGCGTCAACCAGTTCCCTGCTGCCTTGTTCGAGCAGGCTAACACTCGCTTCGGTGTCTAATAGCCCAGTCAGCAAAGAGATCTTTATCCGGGCGAAAGGTCTGGGATCGTGGATGTCACCCCGCTTGACGGCCGCGATGACGTCTCTACGCGTCTCATGTTTCGGGACACCTTTCGCATACCACTGATGTTGCTCGAGAATCCGGATCCTTACCTCTAAATATCTCTACATGCGCTCTTCATTTAGTACCTTAAATTTGCTTTATTTTTATTCGTAATACCTATTTGTTCCCTTTCAGGCTCTTCTATTTCACGGTGTTCCTCCCTGGAGCAATGGTGTCGGGTGTCCCACAGCGGAAACAGAAAATCATTGTTAGCTCCTTCCCGCAGCCTGTGGTCTATGGCTCCGCAATTCCAGCAGCCTACTCGGTACATTTACATTTCGTTCGGCTACGTAATTCTCAATCAAAATCTTGGCTTCGACCTTCAGAAATAGATTAAAATGGGACAAGTCAACCTGATCTGAAACTGCCACCTGTTCTGCGCACATGCCCCTAAACTTCTGCAGAAACTCCGTGTTGCTTTGCTCCTAAATCTGCACCTGTGTCGACCAGACCTTTGAATTGGACAACGAAATGCTTGACAACTTTTAGTTCAAGGCCGGAAGCAGTAAACTCGCTCTTTGGCTTCGAGACTTCACTCTCGAAGTGAACAGCATTGGTGTAACTCTCCTATTTCACCTCCATCGTGCACTGTGTAGCACGATGATCTGGCTGTCCGCAACGAAAGCAATTGTAATAGTCAATTTTCTTGCAATCTTTCTTTAAGTGGGACGGATCCTCTCACTTACAGCATTTACGCGCGAAACTCGATTTCGAATCCAAACTTGTTCATCCTTCTGTCTCAATTGCACGCTCTTCATTCTTGTATGATACCTTGTACGTGCCCCGAACTTTCTTGTAGACTTCCATCTGCTCCTTCCTATCCTTTGTCGTTTTAGCCTTATTTGCCTTTGTATTCGGCACTCCCTTCACTATCTAATTTGACTGATTTCGCAATTTCCATTAAAGCATACAAATATTCTTGTAAAGTTTCTCCTTTCTTTTGGACCAGTTGACCTAGCTTACCACCCAATGCTGCCGTAAGAGAAACTCAGTTGCAAATATTAAACTGACTGCGAATAATGATAACTGCTTGGTGTAAATTAATAATTGAAGCTGGTTCGACTCTACTGTCAAAGCGCATTCCTCTAACTGTCCTATCCATTGATCTACATCTGGGTTTCCTGTTCCTGCAAAAATGGATACGCTGTCTTATACGTCTTTAAGTGTAAACAAAGAACGGCTTGAGGGCATTTCTTGCACGTTACGATCGGGAGCGGTACCTACAGATTCGACCTCATCCGAATCGTTATCATCATTCTGAATGCCAAAATGAGCAAGAAGAAGATCCTGTAAGTCGCTCTTCTTACCGATTTTACTAAATGTAATTTTCCCAGCTTTGCGCGCAAATCTTAACATCTCATTAACATTATTTCCTCGAGCTGCATTTTGAGAAATTTTTGTTTACAATGGTTGATATTATCTTAATGGTAACTATGTGTTTATAAAAAATGTTAAGAATACAATCTCCTTTTAACTGCTTGCCAGTCAGTTCCATTTGGTTTTTGCACTGCTTATCTACTGGTTATGGTACTGCTTTTCCGCCGGTACAACCAGACACATCTGATGCTCCAGATTTCGTCTCCTGCTCTTCCAGGAAGATCAGCCTGCTCCAGCCTGCTTGCTAACCCAGATCTTCATGCCAACTGCCTCTCCACAAAGATTTGCTTGCCCACTGATGGAGGCTTCGGGCCCTCCAAATTGTGACCGTCGCTGCTTGTCCGCCCGTACTCAACCACGAAGATCCGACTGCTCCTGATTTCGTCACCTCGTCTCAGCTCTTCCAGTCTCCGCCTCACGCTCCTGATTTGCTCCGCTCGCCTCTGCCTAACGTTTTTTTTTTTCTTTTATGGACTAAGGGGAGTACATTTAAGTGGCCCGTATAACACCAGGCCTGTTTGGGTTAGGTGTTAATAGGCGCTATGAAAAATATAGGACAGAATACGAGGAAATTTACTACCGGCGTACTGCCAGGTTGTTTGCTTCCATGTTTACTAGGTGTGTTAGTATTAAAGACTTTAATTTGGGCAGACTTTCTACGTTGGAGATAAGTGTGTATAAATCATTATAATTTGCACATAAGATTATTGGTTCATGCAGTTCGAAGGAGGTTCTACAGTGGCACAAAACTATTGGTATATGGGATCTGGGATTCCTACATGGTACGTGGAAATTGAGCTAGCTCAACAAGTCAGCACTTTCCACATCACCATAGATAAGGTTATAAATAAAGGTTATTCCCAGCTTCATTCTACGACTGGCTAAGGACGGAATGTTTATTAAGAGGAGTGTTCGGAGCAGACAGCTAGCGCCGAATAATTAAGTATGCGCGCATTGGTGTATGGCTGCACCTGCTGCGCTCTTAGCTCTTCTCTTTTCTTATCTATGTCTCTCTCTCTTCTTCTTCTGTCGCCTTATCTTTTAAGCTAGCTACATTGTAAGCGTTTTACATATATTGAAGCTAAGCGGTCGGTCGTTAGTTGCAGCTCCGACCAGAGAACAGAAACGAAAATATATACAACATGTAATCAACCTATTCGTGTGTTAGTAATTATTGCTCAAGACTGGCAAATTCTTTGTTTTCCCTATAAATATTTTGGTGACCCCGACGTGATAGCGCCTAATTATGCGCACATGGATGTATAGCTCTTAGCTCTTCTCTTTTCTTATCCATTTCTCTCTCTCCGCTCCTTATGTCGCCTTATCGTTATGTTAAGCTACATTGTTAGCGTTTTATATATATTGAAGCTAAGCGGTCAGTCGTTAGTTGCAGCTCCGACCAGAGAACAGAAACGAAAATATATACAACATGTAATCAACCTGTTCGTGTGTTAGTAAATATTGCTCAAATTCGTTGTTTGCCCCATAAACATTTTGGTGACCCCGACGTGATAGCGCCTAATTATGCGAGCATGGGTGTATGGCTCTGAGCTCTTCTCTTTTCTTATCTATGTCTCTCTCTCTGCTCCTTATGTCGCCTTACCTTATGTTAAGCTACATTGTAACGTTTTATATATATTGAAGCTAAGCGGTCGGTCGTTAGTTGCAGCTCCGACCAGAGAACAGAAACGAAAATATATACAACATGTAATCAACCTATTCGTGTGTTAGTAAATATTGCTCATGGTGCAATTCGTTGTTTGCCCCATAAACATTTTGGTGACCCCGACGTGATAGCGCCTAATTATGCGAGCATGGGTGTATGGCTCTGAGCTCTTCTCTTTTCTTATCTATGTCTCTCTCTCTGCTCCTTATGTCGCCTTATCTTTAAGCTAAGATACATTGTAAGCGTTTTATATATATTGAAGGTAAGCGGTCGGTCGTTAGTTGCAGCTCCGACCAGAGAACAGAAACGAAAATAAATACAGCATATAATCAACCTATTCGTGTGTTAGTAATTATTGCTCAAGGGTGGCAAATTTGTTGTTTTCCTCATAAACATTTTTGGTGACCCCGACGTGATTCTTTGGCTCGGAGCCTGCAACCCGGTATTCGCTGTTTAATATTGTTTAAACAAATTGCTTTACTTCGCTGTCGCTTACTGGCATTCGGTCATAAGCACACAAGCAAACTCACATACACAGCTTGTACCTTGGAGAGTCGGTTGTGCAAGTCGCGAGTACGATTGCACTGCGGCGGTTCTCCCGCAAATTGTGCGTGGTGCGTAGGTGGTGGCAGTGTCCCCTGCGCAACGGGGCGCCGACAGGCTGCGTAAAGTTGGCGGTGTTACTCACTTGCAGCGTCGGGTCCCAGGCGTCCACGGAGGACCCGGAGAACCCAATCTCGGTTTCCAAAGATCTGAGTTAACGGAGAGAGTGGTGAGAGCATTTCCCCCGACGTTCGTCATGTCTTTTTGTTGGACAAGGAGCGGGCGCATACGCGCACAGAGAGCGCCTGCAGGCTCGGAAAGCTGCTGGACGAGCTCCACAGCCTTGTTCATGGGAAGCAGGTTCGCCACATCAATATCGCCATGAAGTCGATGATTGACGAGATGCGGAAGCTGAAATCCTTTATAGAGCCGGCGGCCGAAGGACCTGAGGAGCCCAGGGAGCCTTACGCTCGGGAGAGTGTCTGCGCTAAGTGCTCTCAGACGGCGCCTGGTGGCAAGCCTGGCAAGCAAGGCCCAACAAACGGCTGGTGCGGGTGCGAGTAGCGAAGTCCCAAGGCGGACGCGAGCCCCACAAACCCAGGCTACAGCCCCTGCAGCATTGGCGAGGGGTATTCGAAATGTCCAACGAGCTCCCCAAGAAAAGTCTCGGGGCACGGGGAAGGGAACTCCGCAGGACCAACAAGACCACCTGATCCCGTGCCAGTGAATGGCGGGGACTCGTGGAACACCGTGGTCAGAAGGAAGAAGCAGACCCACAGAGCTCGCCCCGACGCGGTGATAGTAGAGGCACCGGGAAAAAGCTACATCGAGATCCTGGCGCTGGTCACTAGAAGGGACAGCTGTCACAGCTGTGCGTAGGACGGCCAGGGGCAACTTGCTTCTGGAGGTAGCCAGAGGGAGTCACGAGAGCGCTGAGTACATGAGAGACAGCATCTCTCAAGTCCTTAGCGATGCGGCTGAAGTGCGAGAGTGACGGAAGAGTCAAAGGTCTGCGTCTTCGAGATTCGCAACCTTGACGCGATCACGACAGAGAGCGAGATCCGCACAGCCTTCTCAGACCAATACCAGCTGAGTGAAGGTGCAGTGAAGATCCGAAGCCTCCGCCCCGGGTATGGGGAAACTAAAACGGCGGTCCTCAGCCTGCCTAGCTCTTTGGCGTCGGAGGTCAGGCGGCGAGGCGAGGTCCGCATAGGATGGACCCGATGTAGAGTCCGAGAATGCGAGGGCCCCCCTCGCTGCTTTAGATGCCTGGAACTTGGGCACATCGCCATCAGGTGTAAGAGCCTGGTGGACAAAAGCGGTTGCTGCATCAAGTGTGGCGAAGCAGGCCACAAGGCTGCTGTCTGCAGTTCCGGCAGAGGAGTCGGCCCTGGAGAGGCTAACCACCTGCCGGGCAGAAAAAGGATTCCGGGCACAAATGGCGGGCTCGTCCGTTCAAGACCCGAATGCAGCTGATCCAGCTCAACTTAAACCATTGTAGGGCTGCTCAGGACCTGCTGACGCAGACTGTGCGCGAGGTAGGGGCGGATGTGGCCACAATCAGCGAGCCCTACAGGGTTAGAGAGGAAGGAGAGTGGGCCAAGGACCGCTCCGGCAAGGCAGCCTTGTGGCTCTGTGTCGACGGCTTGCGGCAAATGTCCAAAATCCTGGCAGCATATGGATTCGTGAGGGCGGAAGTTGGCGGCTTCCAAATCTATAGCTGCTATCTGGCGCCTAGCCTTCCGCTGGTGACGTTCAGCAGGATCCTTGAGGACCTCAGCAGTGACCTACGTGGAAGGGCCAACGTCATAGTCGGAGGCGACTTCAATGCTTGGGCCAAGGAGTGGGGATCGGTCCTGACCAACGCTAGAGGACGCATGGTGCTGGAGGCTTAGGCCGCGACTGAAGACGTCCTCCTAAATAACGGGGGGCGGCACACGTTTGTCAGAACGGGAGCCGCCTCTATCATCGACCTCACATTTACGAGCAAAGCAATCTCTCACTCTGCCAAATGGGAGGTTAGCGATGTCTAAACCGGGAACGACCACGAGGCGATCCTGTGCTCTGTCGGAGTACCTGAGGAAGGTACCCGCTCGGCACTGCGGCCCGCAAAAGCATATCGGCTGGACACGCTGTGCATCCGGACTTTCACAAATATGCTGGAAGGCATGGTCAGGTGAGCCGGGTGGAGCCGAAGAGACAGCAAATCATGAGGCACCAGCGCTGGAGCATGCCCGCGACCAGAGCATGCGGCTGAGAGGGTCGTTTTGGGGAAGTCGCAGGCCAGTAATCTGGTGGAGTGACGAGATCGCCGATCTGAGATCCACCTGCCATCGAGCCCGCAGGCAGCTGACAGGTGCGCGCGGCTGTCCGCGAGCTCTGGAGTTTAGCGAGGCCACCCCTGGGGCGGAGCGTACCGGATGGTGGTCAAGGGCCTGAGAGCTGGCAGCACAGCTCCCTCGGACCCCGAGGAACTGAATGGCATCGTGCGAGCGCTGTTCCCGAGTGGAGCTCCGGTGACCGTGGAGCCGAGCGTGGACCGCCACCCCACTGTCGCCTGCGAAGTCTCGGAAGAGTAGGTGATCCGGTTGGGAAGGAGCGTGCGCTACAAGAAGGCGACTGGCCGGGATGCCATACCCAACAGGGCTCTAAAATTATCTATCGCGCTGCACCCAAGGGAGTTCACCACAATGTGCTCTAAGTGCCTGGGGGAGGGAATCTTTCCGGAGAGGTGGAAAAGGCAGAAGCTACTGCTGCTCTCCAAGCCGGGCAAGCCGCCGGGGCAGCCATCCTCCTATAGTCCGATCTGCCTGACCGACACCACTGGCAAGGTGTACGAGAAGATCGTGGCAGCCAGACTGGCTGCTGCCATCGAGGTATCCGGAGTTCTTTCCCCGAGCCAGTTCGGTTTCCGGAGAGGGAGGTCCATGCTCGATGCCATTGAGATGGTCAAGGACATAGCCCGTTCGGCCATCGCGAACATTGGAGTCCCTCGTCGCAATGAATATCCTAGGGTACTTACTAAAAGTATTAAGGTGCTACTTTAATGAGAGAGTGCTCTCAGTGGCGTCAGCCAGACCCCTGCTCTGGAACACCATGTACGACGGGGTTCTGCGACTCCCTATGCCCAGTGGCACTACTGTTGTCGGGTTCGCCGACGACGTGGCAGTGGTCGCAACCGCTAAGGAGCGGAGGATGCGGAGGACTTGGCGAACGAAGCGATCGGATCGATCGAGGCATGGCTTACGAGCGCTGACCTGGAACTAGCGGCGCACAAGACAGAGGCAGTCTTGATATCGAGCAGGAAAGCGGTGGAAACGGCCGAAATCCGGGTCGGAGGAGCCGTGATCAGATCGCAGAGGGCGCTTAAATATAAAATAAATAAAAAATAAATAAATAAAATAAATAAATAAAAATAAATAAAAAATAAAATAATAAATAATCGACACACGGCTGTCATTCAGGGAGCACCTGGAGTATGCCCAGAAGAAGGCCAGTGGGACCGCAGGAAGTCTCGCGCGCATACTGCTCAACACTAGAGGGCCCAAGCAGATCACCAGGAAGCTGCTGACGAGCGTCGTAACTTCCCAGATCCTGTATGCGGCGCCGGTGTGGGCTGAAACAGCCGAGACGAAGTCGTACATGCGGGGCGTAGAGGCCACTTACAGCCTGTGCGCTGTTAGGGTAGCGCATTCAGGACGGTCTCGGACGACGCCGTTCTGATGATAGCCGGCATGGTCCCCCTGCGGGAGCTGGTCCGCGAGAAGGTTGAGATTCGGTGTGCGCTGCGAGTACACGAAGGACCAGGAGGCGGAGCTAAGGCCGAGGCGAAAAGCGCGGCCAGAAGAAGGAGCTACGAGAGCTGGCAGGCGAAGTGGGACACCTCGTCCAAAGGGCGTTGGACGCACAGGCTGATCCCCAACCTAGTGGCATGGATGGAGCGGAAGCATGGGCAGGTGGATTTCCACCTGATCCAGGTTTTGAGCGGACATTGCTGCTTCCGTAGCTACCTCAAGAGGTTCGGCCATGACGATGAGGATGGTTGCCCAGAATGCGGACGTAGTGTTCGAGCGCCCCCGATTTGACGACGAGAGGGCCGCCCTGGAGGAGGTAGCAGGAGCAGAGATCAGGGTGGACACGCTGGTGCCGCTGATGATGGAGACTCCCAGGATATGGGAAGCGACAGCGGCATTCTCTGCCAAGTTGCTGAAGGCTCTTAGAGTTCTGGAGAGTGGTAGAAGGGAGCGGACGGGCTAAGAGGCCTACAATTGTACGAAGCATTGCTTTGCCGTACCGCACAATATGGGTCCTTGCCCCGTTCCTAGTTATAAGCATTTATGTAACTTTAGGTGTTTTTTCTAATCTAAAATAACATGAATAAAGTCGAATATAAATATAAAAAAAACAAAAAAACATACCTTGTAAATAGCTAGCTGAGTGCATATAGCCGGCCGCTGTTTTTCGGTTACATCGCGCTGTTGAAACAAAGTTGTATTGTGCCTGTTTGTAGGGGGGCGATCCTGCCGCTAAAGATCCTGTATTGGAAAATAGCTCCCGCGACGCAGTCGGAAAATATATAACCCGTAGTGGTTAGGTAGGTAGGTTGGTAGGTTAAATCATAAGTCGGGGGCGTCGTGGAGCTCGAATAATTGCTTCCGCTTTATTACGCATCACACATAGTACTCACTAGCTTAAAAATAAGGGCTGCACTCCCGACCGATAAGCTAAGCTTAACAGTGCGAGAGCGGGCTCGCGAAGTGGAGCGCGATCTAGCCGTCCCTCAGCTCGCTTAGCAGCGAGCGAAGATCGGGAATTCGGGAGCGGGAGTTCGCGAACATCGAAGAGTGGGCGCGGGAGCGCTTAGACTAGCCCGATGAGCAGTGCGCGAAGAGCCGACTTGCGGGAGTGCAAGAGCGGCAAAACTTTGGCATCTTGGTGGGCAGAGGCGGCGCCGCGAAGGGCCTCCTGACGTGAACATTCTCCCCCCCTTGCAACCACTCGGGTTGCAACATATTCGTCCTGTCGCGCTCTGCAGGGTGTCCTGGCTAGCGGCGGAAATTGCCTATGCGCACCGGAGTGCAGCTGAGGAGCGGTGGACGAAGGCCGTGGAGTGGCTGAGGAGTGCCGGGTAGAGGCGCAGGATCCTAGAGGAGACGTCGACGTCGGTAGCGGATGAAGTTCGGGGGCAACCTCGGCGTTGGTTGGATTGGACCTCTGATCAGAACGTTCGCGTTGGGCGAATCGGTGGCATCTTCTTGAAGCGGACTGGAAAACATGTATCATTTAGAAGGGCGGTCATAACTACCATTGACCAGTCATCCGATGCGGCGATCGGAGTACGGGAACTGAACTTCCCGGCATATGTAGGAGCGTGTGGTGATGCTGATTGCACATCTTGCATCGGTCACCACTGCGGCACTTGCCTTGGGAATGTTTGTGGGCCAAACAGTTGGAACAGTAACGGTTGGTGGACACCGCGCTGAGCCTCTTCTCAGCACTAAGCCTGAGGAACTTGTGGCATTTTCGAAGCGGATGGATTCCGCTGCAGACTCCGCATGGATAGGATAATATACCTCGGGAACGTCTGCTCTTGATGTCGTAGGGTACCCAGTAATTGAGGGTGTTATATATCCTTTTGATCGATGCGGTTACTGGGCTGGAAGGTTCAGGAGCAATTTGAGGAGGAACGGTTTCTGAGATAAAGTAGGGTGTGATGCCGTTTGCGGCATGTAAGGCAGGAGTGGACACTGGGGCAATCCCGCTGCTGATGGCCTCGTGCCAAGCAATTCAAGCAGAGTTGCTTTCTTCGGACGATATTTGATCGCTCGACTACGCTCATTTTGAGGAAACGGGGACATCTTCGGAGGGGGTGGTTTTCCCTGGAACACAGGTCACACCTTCTGGGTGTTGGAGTCACCCTACAGTCGGAAGAATGTAGCTGGGGCGCTGGGGCCCTTGGAGTCGCCAACTTTGGCGGAAAATGCCGTGAGCTGGTAGGCGTAATGTCGTCGATGGCCTCCAGCGTACGATGGCGTTGGGTCAGAAACGCGTCTAGCCCGTTCCAAGTTGGAATTTTGTCTTTGTTGTGGATGGATTGTTTCCACAGAGAAAGGGTTACTTTGGGAAGCTTTGAGGAAACCATATACACCAAAAGACAATCCAAAGCCTCAACTTGAATGGAGGACATCTCTAAGGCGGTCATGCAGCTTTGGATGGTGCTTTGAAGCTCTTTCAGCGCGACTCCCGATTCTTGAGGGACAGCCTGGATGTTGAAGAGGATTTTCAACTGGCTGTTAACCAATAATCTTCGATTTTCGAAGCGGTCGGTGAGGCTTCGCCACGCCGAGATGAAACCTTCATTGGTGAGCGGGGCCTTGGAAGCAATGGCGTGCGCTTCGCCAGTTGTTTTGGAGAGTAGGTGGAACGATTTTTCCACCGGGGTGAGACGAGGGTTATGAATATATACCGCCGTGAAAAGGTCTCTAAACGTAGACCAACGAAGATAATCGCCCGCAAACACCTCGGTGTCTACCGGTGGTAAACGACACCCGGTGGAAGGGGGTGTGTGGACGCTGCTGGAAGCCAGAGTTGACTGGGCCGCGCTCGGTTCTATTATCTCCTGCAGCTGGGCCACACACCTGGAATAAACGGAGTAGCAGTAGCTATACTTAGCTTCTAACACCGTTGACGTGTCCGCGCCGTCGTCGGACATGGAGAGCAGTTCAGAGCAGCTCTCGTAAGCTCTCCTTTTCCCACAAAGCCCGGGTTTGGTCGCGCCGCACTTTACACGTGGAAGGAGAGGGCTGGGTGATTTCTGGGGCGCCTAGAGTTTGGATCTGTGCCTCAAATTGACTCACACGGTCTGTCGTGGCAATAAACTACCTAAACGCAATGTCGATGGCGGTTTAATCCATTTTTGTGGTCGTCCGTGAGTGATGGAGCTGGGCTAGTATTTAAAGCTGTTTGCTCTTGAGCGGACAGCAGTGGACTTTGATTTAAGCGAAGAGGGTCGCGGAGATGCGGACTGGGATCTTCCCCAACGAATTGACGGAATCGGCCGTAATTAAATTATGGGAATAATTTTAATTCGAAATTAAAAGTCTTGTGTATTTTAAAATATATAATATTTCGGACGTGGAAGTTTGCTTATATTTTGCTCAGAAAATTGGTCACGAATTGTGGATGGATCCCGTAATAAATTAAATACGGATTTAGGGACGTATTGGTCGGAAATAATTAATTGTTGGCAAATTTATTCATCACGGATCCAAAATGGTCAAAATAAAACCTTAGCTTTTGTTTGAGAGAAAACTCAAGGGGTCATGCCGTCGGCAAAGCAGTGTACATGGGCGGAACTCAAAACAACCAAGCGGCAAGAACAATACGGCCGTTGCGACGGCTCAGTTGAAAAGATTAAATTAAAAATTAATTAACTTAAATTAATTAATCAAATTCAAATTCTGGATCTATTGATGGATGTTGAACTATGAGCCGCAGATGTTTAGTTATTTAAAACGCCGGGAAGGTAGAATTAAAAAACAAACATCCGTTTTTGGTCGCGGAGAAGAGCTCACTGGGATAAGCCGTCGGCAAAGCAGTGAGTGAGGGACCCAAAGAACTACAGGGCAACAACAACACGGTCGTGTCGGCGGCTAAATGGAAGACAATTAAAAACACTCGTTTGTGTTTGGGTTTTGCTGCTCAGCTCGGAATAGTGCGAAGCTTGTCCAATATATGTATGTATGTAGATTGTGGAAATCGATGCTCAGCGCAGAATAGCGCGAAGCTTGTATGTATGGATGTATGTGTGTAAATTGGTATTTCTTTGATCTAAATGAAAATAGGATAAATAAAATTCGGATAATTTTAAATTCTTGGTTCACGAAATTTCCTTAAAGTTGTAGGTGTCGGATTTTGTCTCGTCGACACTGTTCGGCTGTCGAATGTATAAGTGCAGGTGCTTGTTAATGCTCTAGGCACAAAGAGGAGACGAAAAAAAATGACAAATAATTACTTGATATGCCCTTATGCGGGCATGTAATAGCCAGGAGATCGATGCTCTGCGCAGAATAGCGTGAAGCTTGCCCAATATATATGTATATATGTAAATAATTGTGGAGATCGATGCTCAGTGCAGAATAGCGCGAAGCTTGCCCAATATATATGTATGTGAATAGTTGTGTCCCCTTGTATCATTAGCAAGAGGTCATTGTAAGAGGGGTTCCCCAGGCAAGATCAAACACTCAGCGAATAAATTCAATATTTAATTTAAGCTTCTATATACAGGCGTGTGTGTGTTAATAATACGGCGTTAGATCGGCGGCGTGCGTTCCTCGTCGTTCGCAAATGCAGACTGTTCTTATTATCTCATCCCTTCTCCCTCGTATGCACTATCCAAAACCGAGCGAGCGACCAGCTGATCGCCGCTCTCCCGCACAATGGGACAAGCGACCAAACCAAACATGCCGCCCGCCAATGCTAGACTGAGCATGAAACATCTCCGCTTGTCCAGATCCTGCATGGTGGTAGGCGGGGTAGAATCTAGTATGGAGAAATGAGACAAGAAACGTGCGCAAGAAACAATTCATTATGGTTGAGGTGCGCAAAGTGAGAGCTCTTAAGAACGTATCGGCAGTGGACAAAGTTTTGACACTGACCGTTTTAAATGGCCTTGCTTGGTTTTAAGCGTTACAACCCGGACCAACGCGTCAGTCCCTGGGTGTACTCCACGACACGCCCCAGTAGCTATTGCGACGGCGGAAATCGCTCATCCTTGATGATGACAAGGTCGTGGAGCTGAATGCCCTCAGTCTCCTGACACCACTTGGGTCTCTGCTGCAGATTGGCTAGCCAGTCTCGACTCCAAGCCTTCCAGAAATGCCTTATCATCGATTGCTGGACTAGAAACTGCTCCACAAAGGACTTGGACTGAGGTTGAGCACCTCGAGATCATCTGCATCAGCTGTGAGAGGGCAGAGCGGTCGGGAGTTGAGGCACGCCTCTATGCTTATGAGCACCGTTGACAACTCCTCATAGGTGAGCCTTCGATCCCCAATGACCCTCTTGAGATGATGTTTCACCGACTTCACATTAGCCTCCCACAGCCCGCCAAAATTGGGCGACTGCGGAGGATTAAAGTGCCAGGTGGTCCGCTGCGGAGCGAGCTTGGGGGCTATGAGCTTCTCATAGTCCTCCTGAAGCTTACCGTAGAATGCCTTCATCAGATTGTCCGCGCCGACAAAGTTGGTTCCGTTGTCACTGTAGAGATGTTGAACGATCCCTCGCCGACCGGTAAACCTCCCCAGAGCTAGCAGAAAATGCTCCGTGGTGAGGCCTGTCACCGCTTCTAGATGCACTGCCTTTGTTGCAAGGCAAATGAAAACGGCGATGTATCCTTTGTAAACGGTAGTTCCTCGCAACCGCGCTGCCTTCAGCTCTTTAGCGCCTGTGTAATCAACTCCAGTCGCCAGGAATGGCCGACTAGGGGGGTTCACTCTGTGTATCGGCAAATCTCCCATAAACTGTGCCGACGTGATTGGCCGGGCCCGAAAGCACCTCACACATCCGTACAATCGATCGCACCGCCTGCCTTGATGTCAGTATCCAGAACCGTTGGCGAGTGTGCGCCAGAGTTAGCTACGCACCTCCGTGCAGAGTCAAGATATGCGAATAGCGTATTACTAGTTGTGTAAAATGATGAGAGCTTGGAATGATTATTGGATGGCGACGCTCGTGCGACAGACCAGAATGGCGCAATCTCCCCCTTACTCGCAGTATGCCCTCTACTAAGATCGGTGACAAGCTTGAGAGCTTACTTCTGGAGGGCAGCCGTTTGGAATTTTTTACAGCGGTCAGCTCCGATGCGAAAGACTCCCCTTGGACGATGCGCACGATAGCGAGCTCTTCGATGTCTAGGGGACCGGTGCGCCTCTCTCCTTTTCCGGCAGTATTGGACTTGAACCGAATTACGTACGCTACGACTCTCACGGCCTGGGTGAAACTCGAAAATCTCTCAATCAACGATGGCAGCGGGACTGTGTGGTGAACGCGAACTTTATCCATCTTTGCCTCTAAGGCGGCATCATTCATGTCGGCCTGACCGACCTCCGTCGAGGGCCAGTCACCTTGACAGCGTGTAAGCCACTCCGGGCCTCGCCACCACAAGCCGTAGCCCGCTAGCTCACCCGGAGATAGCCCTCTTGTCGCACAGTCTGCTGGGTTCTCGCTAGTCCCTACATGCCCCCATTGCGATGGCGCAGAATGATCCAGAATAAAGGCGACCCTGTTAGCGACGAAAGTCTTCCATCTATTGACGTCCCCGTGTAAAAGGTCTGGATTGGGAGGTCATTTATCCACCTGGCCGCGGTTAACCATTTCACCAACTTGACGGCCAGTACGGCACCACTCAGCTCCGTCCTGGGTATGGTCAAGGGTTTGGTAGGAGTAACCTTTGACTTTGCGGCCAACAAAGAGGCGTAGCACGTTCCATCTTGGTGCTGGAGCCTTAAATAAGTCGCAGCTGCATAGGATGTCGACGACCCGTCACAAAACGCGTGAAGCTGAGCCGAAACTATGGCTCCAGGAGAATAATGAATCCACCGCTGTATACTAATATCGCCGATCCTTAGCAAGCCGTCCCGAAACGCTTGCCACCGTTCCGCAAGCGCATTAGGAACCTTGTCGTCCCAATCCAGAGTTGCCAGAGTTCCGTCTGCATGCGTTTTCTTCGCCATAGTTACGTCCTTCAGTATTAACTTTCCCCAGATGATGACCGGCGCGATGAGACCCAGCGGGTCAAACAGCCTTGCTATGCTTGATAGAATCATCCTTTTGGTTAAGCTATCCGGTATCTCAAAATTGATCCGAAATTTGAAACAGTCCTTATTTGGAAGCCAATACATTCCTAGCGCCTTGATAGGATCCGTGGTGTCCCAGTTTAATGGTGTCTGACTGCACTGATGCTCCAACGGAATAGACAGCAGGATACTCGCTTCATTGCTGGACCATTTCCGCAACTCCATGCGCGCGGATTTTATCGCCCCCGCCACCTGGGTCCTCTTGTCTTCCGTCTCTTCTATCGAATGTCCTCCGGAAAGAATGTCGTCCACGTATATCTCATGCATCAACACCTCTTCCGCTTTAGGAAATGAACGCCGTTCATCCTTCGCTAGCTATTGAATGACCCTGATGGCCGTGAAGGGCGCAGAAGCCGTTCCGAACGTTAGCGTCGACAATGCATAAACGTGGATCGATCCATCCGCCGCCCTCCATAAAATCTTCCGGGTGCACATCAATGCAGCGATACATTTTTTGTATATCCGCCGTGAAAACGAAACGATATTTCCGCCAATTGAGTATGACTGCCGACATGTCGTTTTGCAGTGTAGGCCCGGTCCACAGAATATCGTTTAACGACCTTCCATTGCTTGTCCTTGAGGAGGCGTCGAAGACGATTCGCTGTTTTGCCGACTGAGGCTCCTTCTTGAAGACAGCGTGATGTGGGAGTACACAAGAGGTTACATGCATATTAGTGGAAGTATTCTTTACTGAACTTCTCTCACTGCCCACAGCCGGCGTTATTTGCTCGAGCGCGAAGTATTCCTCGATCTCATCCACATGCTCCACCGGTCTGGACTGCTGGACAGGCGTCTTTCCAATTGTAGGAACCGATTAAGCGCCATTTTCTGAGATCTTCCTAGGACCATGGCTGGGTCCCGATAGGTTTTAAAGGGCAACCGCACTATATAGCGGCCATCCCCTCGACGTACGTAAGTCTTCTGAAAGAAGGCCTCGCACCAGAGGTCCCCCTCCGATAACGAAGGGCGTTCTGGAACTGACTCTACCTCACAGAAGCGCTTCAGCCATGCCTGGGTTGATTCTCTCACGCCTTCTGCACGTCCATCCGAAGTGCGTATTCTGAGCTAAGGGCTCGCCGGGCAGTCCGATCCTGGTGTCTGGCAACATTATTTGCGCCAACATGTCCACTCCTAGAATGAGGTCGACTCGCTTCGACCGGGAGTAGTGAGGATCTGCCAACGAGAGCCCTCGAATATGATCCCAACGCTGTGGCGTGAAGCTAAGACTCGGCAGGCAGAAAGTAACCGAAGGGAGAACGTATGCTGAATCGACCTCTAAAGAAAAAGTTGGGTTAATAATACTGTCGATTTCAAAATTGACTGTATACTTGCAACGACGACCAACCCCGGGGCCGACCCCAAAAATGGACGCTCGGGTACTGGCCCGCGTCAGATGCAGGGACTGTACGACGTGCTCAGATACTATAGTCGCCTCAGATCCTTGATCAATGAGAGTATTAATGATGGCTTGCAGCCCGTTGACCGGATTTCGCACGGTGATACGAGCAGTGGCGAGAAGTACGCTCCTCGAAGAAACATTCGGCGACGTTACTCGAAATTGACCGCCGGCTCTGCTGAGATATGTTCTCCGTGGCTGTGGGTGCACTAAGATGCGGCGTTGAAGGCCGGACCGGCTGAGCCATTACTGGGAAGTGCAACAGGGTGTGATGGCGCTGCCCACATACTTGGCAGCTCTTGTTGCTGGTGCAGCGCGGCAGCGCATGTGACTTGCTTAAACAATTAATACATAATTTCGCTCTGCTCACTATATCCTTTCTCTGATAGCAGTCCAAGGCCAGAAAGGCTGTGCAACGGCGCAGAATATGGTCGCCCCCACAGTGGGCGCTATTCGCCCGTCCTAAGCGCTCCTGTGCATTATGCACCCGCACTCGTTTGCTAGGGTCGGTGGATCCTGGGCTTGAACGCGGCGGAATGCAGCCAGGCAAACATTGACCGTGCTTAACATCGATCTTATTAATTCTGTACTATCTCTTTGCAACCTGAGCAAAGCGTAGATAGCGTTCATGTGGTGAGAAAAGACGAGACGAGGATTATTATACCTTTTAATCATCATTCCCCACGCCACGGCGTAGTTTGACTCCATGAGCTGCATTTGTCGGATGTCATTATCGCGCCCTAGTGGCAACGACTCTTTGAGAAAGTGTAACCGTTGAACATTACTCAGATTGTTGTTGTTGTGTATGAGGCTCATTAAGGCGTCATAATATCCTGGCCAGCTCACACACTCACCGGAGAACTTGGGAACTGCCATCTGTGGCATGTTCAGTCGCACTTCCGGGTCGGCGCCCCCACCTGTTGGGGGCGGCGGTGCCGGAATCTCGGATCCAAGTTTGTCCAAGTCCTCCGCGATGGCGCAATAGGCGTCCATATAGCGCTCCTCGAATTCCGACAGGAAACTTTTCCCGGCATAGCTTGAGCCCACAAACCCTTCTAGATTCACGATCACGGAATCCGTCTCCCGAAACGCGTTCCTAATTTCTTCCACTTGTTCCAGACGCTTCTTTAGATAAATTCTTGTTTTCCTCGATGGCGAATCCTTCTTAAAATTCTGCAAGACCGATTTGAGAGATTGGTAACGATTTGCCTGCAAATTTGCTAACTGCTCCAAAGTCGGAGCCTCCGAGTCAGATTTCATGCTGCCGAACGTAAAACAAACTTAGCGCAACTCACCAACCCAAAAATCATGTAATTTGAAAATTCGGTAAATTCTTGTCTCGCACGCAACTTGTCCACTTACTCCGTTTACACACAAGATTCCACCCTCCAGAAGCAGCGAAAACAAAGAAGAAGCGTCTCGAAAGTTCCGTGACCTGCAGCTGCGGCGCCTATGTATCGTCGTTTCCTTTCCCGTGTTTCGAGAGGCCGGGAATAAGCGCAGAAGAAAATCGTCTCGACAATTCCGAAAACCGCCGTTGTTGCGCCTATGTATCGCTTTCCACTTTTCAGGCAATTTGCCGAGCCGACTTGCAAACTTAACGCGGCCGCGATCTAACGGAATCTATTTACACACCAAATTGCCAACTTTAACGTTTTAACTTGCAGGTTCCCCTCATGGGCCCCCTTGTATCATTAGCCAGAGGTCATTGTAAGAGGGGTTCCCCAGGCAAGATCAAACACTCAGCGAATAAATTCAATATTTAATTTAACCTTCTATATACAGGCGTGTGTGTGTTAATAATACGGCGTTAGATCGACGGCGTGCGTTCCTCGTCGTTCGCAAATGCAGACTGTTCTTATTCTCTCATCCGAATAAATTCAATATTTAATTTAACCTTCTATATACAGGCGTGTGTGTGTTAATAATACGGCGTTAGATCGACGGCGTGCGTTCCTCGTCGTTCGCAAATGCAGACTGTTCTTATTCTCTCATCCCTTCTCCCTCGTATGCACTATCCAACACCGAGCGAGCGACCAGCTGATCGCCGCTCTCCCGCACAATGGGACAAGCGACCAAACCAAACAGTATGTGCGCCCAATATATGTTGGTATGTAAATATGTAGGGTTTGTATTGGCACAGTGGAGCGTCGAGAAGTGGACTGTATTGAATTGTGCGAACAGAAAAATGTGTATGGATACAGCACAAAAAATTAGCGAAAAACTATCGTGGCAGCGGCGGACTGTTCGGCGATCAGGGTGAATTCCCGCAACAAGCGCACACCGGCTGGCCGATATTAATTATGCCTTTTTTTTAACACAATTTCACTGTTCACGGAGAATTTTTTTTGTACGGAAATATTAGCACAAGCCGAGAATGCGTATGTGTGTATGTGGCTGCACATAGGCCTCGACCGTTGGCAAGTGGATGAACAACGGGGAATCGAAGAGACGGCGAGGAGGATGGCGGCGCACACAAAACGGACACGGATGGAAAATTTCGAAGTTCGGAGGCGAATAGAAAGTGGAATTTCTCACTGCCGTGGTGTTAGGAAAACTCGGACGGGGAGTTGGCACGAACAAAACAATACATTTTGCAGCAGTGCGGCCGAAATTAAATGTTCAGCCCACTGTTGAAGACTGGCAGCGAGAACAAGACGGAAGCAAGCATATACTTATCTTTAGCGAAAAAATCACCGGGAACTGCTGGTGAAAGGACGGAAGGAAATCCGTATCCGGCTCGAAGGACCAATGTTTGTAGGGGGGCGATCCTGCCGCTAAAGATCCTGTATTGGAAAATAGCTCCCGCGACGCAGTCGGAAAATATATAACCCGTAGTGGTTAAATCATAAGTCGGGGGCGTCGTGGGGCTCGCAACACCGAAAAATATTTCTGGACCGTCACTCCTAACGCGTCAACCAGTTCCCTGCTGCCTTGTTCGAGCAGGCTAACACTCGCTTCGGTGTCTAATAGCCCAGTCAGCAAAGAGATCTTTATCCGGGCGAAAGGTCTGGGATCGTGGATGTCACCCCGCTTGACGGCCGCGATGACGTCTCTACGCGTCTCATGTTTCGGGACACCTTTCGCATACCACTGCACTGTAGAGATGTTGAACGATCCCTCGCCGACCGGTAAACCTTCCCAGAGCTAGCAGAAAATGCTCCGTGGTGAGGCCTGTCACCGCTTCTAGATGCACTGCCTTTGTTGCAAGGCAAATGAAAACGGCGATGTATCCTTTGTAAACGGTAGTTCCTCGCAACCGCGCTGCCTTCAGCTCTTTAGCGCCTGTGTAATCAACTCCAGTCGCCAGGAATGGCCGACTAGGGGGGTTCACTCTGTGTATCGGCAAATCTCCCATAAACTGTGCCGACGTGATTGGCCGGGCCCGAAAGCACCTCACACATCCGTACAATCGATCGCACCGCCTGCCTTGATGTCAGTATCCAGAACCGTTGGCGAGTGTGCGCCAGAGTTAGCTACGCACCTCCGTGCAGAGTCAAGATATGCGAATAGCGTATTACTAGTTGTGTAAAATGATGAGAGCTTGGAATGATTATTGGATGGCGACGCTCGTGCGACAGACCAGAATGGCGCAATCTCCCCCTTACTCGCAGTATGCCCTCTACTAAGATCGGGGACAAGCTTGAGAGCTTACTTCTGGAGGGCAGCCGTTTGGAATTTTTTACAGCGGTCAGCTCCGATGCGAAAGACTCCCCTTGGACGATGCGCACGATAGCGAGCTCTTCGATGTCTAGGGGACCGGTGCGCCTCTCTCCTTTTCCGGCAGTATTGGACTTGAACCGAATTACGTACGCTACGACTCTCACGGCCTGGGTGAAACTCGAAAATCTCTCAATCAACGATGGCAGCGGGACTGTGTGGTGAACGCGAACTTTATCCATCTTTGCCTCTAAGGCGGCATCATTCATGTCGGCCTGACCGACCTCCGTCGAGGGCCAGTCACCTTGACAGCGTGTAAGCCACTCCGGGCCTCGCCACCACAAGCCGTAGCCCGCTAGCTCACCCGGAGATAGCCCTCTTGTCGCACAGTCTGCTGGGTTCTCGCTAGTCCCTACATGCCCCCATTGCGATGGCGCAGAATGATCCAGAATAAAGGCGACCCTGTTAGCGACGAAAGTCTTCCATCTATTGACGTCCCCGTGTAAAAGGTCTGGATTGGGAGGTCATTTATCCACCTGGCCGCGGTTAACCATTTCACCAACTTGACGGCCAGTACGGCACCACTCAGCTCCGTCCTGGGTATGGTCAAGGGTTTGGTAGGAGTAACCTTTGACTTTGCGGCCAACAAAGAGGCGTAGCACGTTCCATCTTGGTGCTGGAGCCTTAAATAAGTCGCAGCTGCATAGGATGTCGACGACCCGTCACAAAACGCGTGAAGCTGAGCCGAAACTATGGCTCCAGGAGAATAATGAATCCACCGCTGTATACTAATATCGCCGATCCTTAGCAAGCCGTCCCGAAACGCTTGCCACCGTTCCGCAAGCGCATTAGGAACCTCGTCGTCCCAATCCAGAGTTGCCAGAGTTCCGTCTGCATGCGTTTTCTTCGCCATAGTTACGTCCTTCAGTATTAACTTTCCCGAGATGATGACCGGCGCGATGAGACCCAGCGGGTCAAACAGCCTTGCTATGCTTGATAGAATCATCCTTTTGGTTAAGCTATCCGGTATCTCAAAATTGATCCGAAATTTGAAACAGTCCTTATTTGGAAGCCAATACATTCCTAGCGCCTTGATAGGATCCGTGGTGTCCCAGTTTATCCTTCGCTAGCTGTTGAATGACCCTGATGGCCGTGAAGGGCGCAGAAGCCGTTCCGAACGTTAGCGTCGACAATGCATAAACGTGGATCGATCCATCCGCCGCCCTCCATAAAATCCGCTGATATTGGGCGTCTTCCGGATGCACATCAATGCAGCGATACATTTTTTGTATATCCGCCGTGAAAACGAAACGATATTTCCGCCAATTGAGTATGACTGCCGACATGTCGTTTTGCAGTGTAGGCCCGGTCCACAGAATATCGTTTAACGACCTTCCATTGCTTGTCCTTGAGGAGGCGTCGAAGACGATTCGCTGTTTTGCCGACTGAGGCTCCTTCTTGAAGACAGCGTGATGTGGGAGTACACAAGAGGTTACATGCATATTAGTGGAAGTATTCTTTACTGAACTTCTCTCACTGCCCACAGCCGGCGTTATTTGCTCGAGCGCGAAGTATTCCTCGATCTCATCCACATATTTGCTCCACCGGTCTGGACTGCTGGACAGGCGTCTTTCCAATTGTAGGAACCGATTAAGCGCCATTTTCTGAGATCTTCCTAGGACCATGGCTGGGTCCCGATAGGTTTTAAAGGGCAACCGCACTATATAGCGGCCATCCCCTCGACGTACGTAAGTCTTCTGAAAGAAGGCCTCGCACCAGAGGTCCCCCTCCGATAACGAAGGGCGTTCTGGAACTGACTCTACCTCACAGAAGCGCTTCAGCCATGCCTCGGTGTCCAAAAGCACTCGATGACAGCGCAACTGGGTTGATTCTCTCACGCCTTCTGCACGTCCATCCGAAGTGCGTATTCTGAGCTAAGGGCTCGCCGGGCAGTCCGATCCTGGTGTCTGGCAACATTATTTGCGCCAACATGTCCACTCCTAGAATGAGGTCGACTCGCTTCGACCGGGAGTAGTGAGGATCTGCCAACGAGAGCCCTCGAATATGATCCCAACGCTGTGGCGTGAAGCTAAGACTCGGCAGGCAGAAAGTAACCGAAGGGAGAACGTATGCTGAATCGACCTCTAAAGAAAAAGTTGGGTTAATAATACTGTCGATTTCAAAATTGACTGTATACTTGCAACGACGACCAACCCCGGGGCCGACCCCAAAAATGGACGCTCGGGTACTGGCCCGCGTCAGATGCAGGGACTGTACGACGTGCTCAGATACTATAGTCGCCTCAGATCCTTGATCAATGAGAGTATTAATGATGGCTTGCAGCCCGTTGACCGGATTTCGCACGGTGATACGAGCAGTGGCGAGAAGTACGCTCCTCGAAGAAACATTCGGCGACGTTACTCGAAATTGACCGCCGGCTCTGCTGAGATATGTTCTCCGTGGCTGTGGGTGCACTAAGATGCGGCGTTGAAGGCCGGACCGGCTGAGCCATTACTGGGAAGTGCAACAGGGTGTGATGGCGCTGCCCACATACTTGGCAGCTCTTGTTGCTGGTGCAGCGCGGCAGCGCATGTGACTTGCTTAAACAATTAATACATAATTTCGCTCTGCTCACTATATCCTTTCTCTGATAGCAGTCCAAGGCCAGAAAGGCTGTGCAACGACGCAGAATATGGTCGCCCCCACAGTGGGCGCTATTCGCCCGTCCTAAGCGCTCCTGTGCATTATGCACCCGCACTCGTTTGCTAGGGTCGGTGGATCCTGGGCTTGAACGCGGCGGAATGCAGCCAGGCAAACATTGACCGTGCTTAACATCGATCTTATTAATTCTGTACTATCTCTTTGCAACCTGAGCAAAGCGTAGATAGCGTTCATGTGGTGAGAAAAGACGAGACGAGGATTATTATACCTTTTAATCATCATTCCCCACGCCACGGCGTAGTTTGACTCCATGAGCTGCATTTGTCGGATGTCATTATCGCGCCCTAGTGGCAACGACTCTTTGAGAAAGTGTAACCGTTGAACATTACTCAGATTGTTGTTGTTGTGTATGAGGCTCATTAAGGCGTCATAATATCCTGGCCAGCTCACACACTCACCGGAGAACTTGGGAACTGCCATCTGTGGCATGTTCAGTCGCACTTCCGGGTCGGCGCCCCCACCTGTTGGGGGCGGCGGTGCCGGAATCTCGGATCCAAGTTTGTCCAAGTCCTCCGCGATGGCGCAATAGGCGTCCATATAGCGCTCCTCGAATTCCGACAGGAAACTTTTCCCGGCATAGCTTGAGCCCACAAACCCTTCTAGATTCACGATCACGGAATCCGTCTCCCGAAACGCGTTCCTAATTTCTTCCACTTGTTCCAGACGCTTCTTTAGATAAATTCTTGTTTTCCTCGATGGCGAATCCTTCTTAAAATTCTGCAAGACCGATTTGAGAGATTGGTAACGATTTGCCTGCAAATTTGCTAACTGCTCCAAAGTCGGAGCCTCCGAGTCAGATTTCATGCTGCCGAACGTAAAACAAACTTAGCGCAACTCACCAACCCAAAAATCATGTAATTTGAAAATTCGGTAAATTCTTGTCTCGCACGCAACTTGTCCACTTACTCCGTTTACACACAAGATTCCACCCTCCAGAAGCAGCGAAAACAAAGAAGAAGCGTCTCGAAAGTTCCGTGACCTGCAGCTGCGGCGCCTATGTATCGTCGTTTCCTTTCCCGTGTTTCGAGAGGCCGGGAATAAGCGCAGAAGAAAATCGTCTCGACAATTCCGAAAACCGCCGTTGTTGCGCCTATGTATCGCTTTCCACTTTTCAGGCAATTTGCCGAGCCGACTTGCAAACTTAACGCGGCCGCGATCTAACGGAATCTATTTACACACCAAATTGCCAACTTTAACGTTTTAACTTGGAGGTTCCCCTCATGGGCCCCCTTGTATCATTAGCCAGAGGTCATTGTAAGAGGGGTTCCCCAGGCAAGATCAAACACTCAGCGAATAAATTCAATATTTAATTTAACCTTCTATATACAGGCGTGTGTGTGTTAATAATACGGCGTTAGATCGACGGCGTGCGTTCCTCGTCGTTCGCAAATGCAGACTGTTCTTATTCTCTCATCCGAATAAATTCAATATTTAATTTAACCTTCTATATACAGGCGTGTGTGTGTTAATAATACGGCATTAGATCGACGGCGTGCGTTCCTCGTCGTTCGCAAATGCAGACTGTTCTTATTCTCTCATCCCTTCTCCCTCGTATGCACTATCCAACACCGATCGAGCGACCAGCTGATCGCCGCTCTCCCGCACAATGGGACAAGCGACCAAACCAAACAGTATGTGCGCCCAATATATGTTGGTATGTAAATATGTAGGGTTTGTATTGGCACAGTGGAGCGTCGAGAAGTGGACTGTATTGAATTGTGCGAACAGAAAAATGTGTATGGATACAGCACAAAAAATTAGCGAAAAACTATCGTGGCAGCGGCGGACTGTTCGGCGATCAGGGTGAATTCCCGCAACAAGCGCACACCGGCTGGCCGATATTAATTATGCCTTTTTTTTAACACAATTTCACTGTTCACGGAGAATTTTTTTTGTACGGAAATATTAGCACAAGCCGAGAATGCGTATGTGTGTATGTGGCTGCACATAGGCCTCGACCGTTGGCAAGTGGATGAACAACGGGGAATCGAAGAGACGGCGAGGAGGATGGCGGCGCACACAAAACGGACACGGATGGAAAATTTCGAAGTTCGGAGGCGAATAGAAAGTGGAATTTCTCACTGCCGTGGTGTTAGGAAAACTCGGACGGGGAGTTGGCACGAACAAACACATTTTGCAGCAGTGCGGCCGAAATTAAATGTTCAGCCCACTGTTGAAGACTGGCAGCGAGAACAAGACGGAAGCAAGCATATACTTATCTTTAGCGAAAAAATCACCGGGAACTGCTGGTGAAAGGACGGAAGGAAATCCGTATCCGGCTCGAAGGACCAATGTTTGTAGGGGGGCGATCCTGCCGCTAAAGATCCTGTATTGGAAAATAGCTCCCGCGACGCAGTCGGAAAATATATAACCCGTAGTGGTTAAATCATAAGTCGGGGGCGTCGTGGGGCTCGCAACACCGAAAAATATTTCTGGACCGTCACTCCTAACGCGTCAACCAGTTCCCTGCTGCCTTGTTCGAGCAGGCTAACACTCGCTTCGGTGTCTAATAGCCCAGTCAGCAAAGAGATCTTTATCCGGGCGAAAGGTCTGGGATCTTGGATGTCACCCCGCTTGACGGCCGCGATGACGTCTCTACGCGTGAAAGGACGGAAGGAAATCCGTATCCGGCTCGAAGGACCAATGTTTGTAGGGGGGCGATCCTGCCGCTAAAGATCCTGTATTGGAAAATAGCTCCCGCGACGCAGTCGGAAAATATATAACCCGTAGTGGTTAAATCATAAGTCGGGGGCGTCGTGGGGCTCGCAACACCGAAAAATATTTCTGGACCGTCACTCCTAACGCGTCAACCAGTTCCCTGCTGCCTTGTTCGAGCAGGCTAACACTCGCTTCGGTGTCTAATATCCCAGTCAGCAAAGAGATCTTTATCCGGGCGAAAGGTCTGGGATCGTGGATGTCACCCCGCTTGACGGCCGCGATGACGTCTCTACGCGTCTCATGTTTCGGGACACCTTTCGCATACCACTGCACTGTAGAGATGTTGAACGATCCTTCGCCGACCGGTAAACCTTCCCAGAGCTAGCAGAAAATGCTCCGTGGTGAGGCCTGTCACCGCTTCTAGATGCACTGCCTTTGTTGCAAGGCAAATGAAAACGGCGATGTATCCTTTGTAAACGGTAGTTCCTCGCAACCGCGCTGCCTTCAGCTCTTTAGCGCCTGTGTAATCAACTCCAGTCGCCAGGAATGGCCGACTAGAAGGGTTCACTCTGTGTATCGGCAAATCTCCCATAAACTGTGCCGACGTGATTGGCCGGGCCCGAAAGCACCTCACACATCCGTACAATCGATCGCCTGCCTTGATGTCAGTATCCAGAACCGTTGGCGAGTGTGCGCCAGAGTTAGCTACGCACCTCCGTGCAGAGTCAAGATATGCGAATAGCGTATTACTAGTTGTGTAAAATGATGAGAGCTTGGAATGATTATTGGATGGCGACGCTCGTGCGATAGACCAGAATGGCGCAATCTCCCCCTTACTCGCAGTATGCCCTCTACTAAGATCGGTGACAAGCTTGAGAGCTTACTTCTGGAGGGCAGCCGTTTGGAATTTTTTACAGCGGTCAGCTCCGATGCGAAAGACTCCCCTTGGACGATGCGCACGATAGCGAGCTCTTCGATGTCTAGGGGACCGGTGCGCCTCTCTCCTTTTCCGGCAGTATTGGACTTGAACCGAATTACGTACGCTACGACTCTCACGGCCTGGGTGAAACTCGAAAATCTCTCAATCAACGATGGCAGCGGGACTGTGTGGTGAACGCGAACTTTATCCATCTTTGCCTCTAAGGCGGCATCATTCATGTCGGCCTGACCGACCTCCGTCGAGGGCCAGTCACCTTGACAGCGTGTAAGCCACTCCGGGCCTCGCCACCACAAGCCGTAGCCCGCTAGCTCACCCGGAGATAGCCCTCTTGTCGCACAGTCTGCTGGGTTCTCGCTAGTCCCTACATGCCCCCATTGCGATGGCGCAGAATGATCCAGAATAAAGGCGACCCTGTTAGCGACGAAAGTCTTCCATCTATTGACGTCCCCGTGTAGCCAATGCAGAAGAATTGTAGCATCCGTCCAGAAAAAGGTCTGGATTGGGAGGTCATTTATCCACCTGGCCGCGGTTAACCATTTCACCAACTTGACGGCCAGTACGGCACCACTCAGCTCCGTCCTGGGTATGGTCAAGGGTTTGGTAGGAGTAACCTTTGACTTTGCGGCCAACAAAGAGGCGTAGCACGTTCCATCTTGGTGCTGGAGCCTTAAATAAGTCGCAGCTGCATAGGATGTCGACGACCCGTCACAAAACGCGTGAAGCTGAGCCGAAACTATGGCTCCAGGAGAATAATGAATCCACCGCTGTATACTAATATCGCCGATCCTTAGCAAGCCGTCCCGAAACGCTTGCCACCGTTCCGCAAGCGCATTAGGAACCTCGTCGTCCCAATCCAGAGTTGCCAGAGTTCCGTCTGCATGCGTTTTCTTCGCCATAGTTACGTCCTTCAGTATTAACTTTCCCGAGATGATGACCGGCGCGATGAGACCCAGCGGGTCAAACAGCCTTGCTATGCTTGATAGAATCATCCTTTTGGTTAAGCTATCCGGTATCTCAAAATTGATCCGAAATTTGAAACAGTCCTTATTTGGAAGCCAATACATTCCTAGCGCCTTGATAGGATCCGTGGTGTCCCAGTTTAATTGTGTCTGACTGCACTGATGCTCCAACGGAATAGACAGCAGGATACTCGCTTCATTACTGGACCATTTCCGCAACTCCATGCGCGCGGATTTTATCGCCCCCGCCACCTGGGTCCTCTTGTCTTCCGTCTCTTCTATCGAATGTCCTCCGGAAAGATATATCTCATGCATCAACACCTCTTCCGCTTTAGGAAATGAACGCCGTTCATCCTTCGCCAGCATCCTTCCAGCATCCTGCTGGACAGGCGTCTTTCCAATTGTAGGAACCGATTAAGCGCCATTTGCTGAGATCTTCCTAGGACCATGGCTGGGTCCAGATAGGTTTTAAAGGGCAACCGCACTATATAGCGGCCATCCCCTCGACGTACGTAAGTCTTCTGAAAGAAGGCCTCGCACCAGAGGTCTGGCAACATTATTTGCGCCAACATGTCCACTCCTAGAATGAGGTCGACTCGCTTCGACCGGGAGTAGTGAGGATCTGCCAACGAGAGCCCTCGAATATGATCCCAACGCTGTGGCGTGAAGCTAAGACTCGGCAGGCAGAAAGTAACCGAAGGGAGAACGTATGCTGAATCGACCTCTAAAGAAAAAGTTGGGTTAATAATACTGCCGATTTCAAAATTGACTGTATACTTGCAACGCCGACCCCAAAAATGGACGCTCGGGTACTGGCCCGCGTCAGATGCAGGGACTGTACGACGTGCTCAGATACTATAGTCGCCTCAGATCCTTGATCAATGAGAGTATTAATGATGGCTTGCAGCCCGTTGACCGGATTTCGCACGGTGATACGAGCAGTGGCGAGAAGTACGCTCCTCGAAGAAACATTCGGCGACGTTACTCGAAATTGACCGCCGGCTCTGCTGAGATATGTTCTCCGTGGCTGTGGGTGCACTAAGATGCGGCGTTGAAGGCCGGACCGGCTGAGCCATTACTGGGAAGTGCAACAGGGTGTGATGGCGCTGCCCACATACTTGGCAGCTCTTGTTGCTGGTGCAGCGCGGCAGCGCATGTGACTTGCTTAAACAATTAATACATAATTTCGCTCTGCTCACTATATCCTTTCTCTGATAGCAGTCCAAGGCCAGAAAGGCTGTGCAACGGCGCAGAATATGGTCGCCCCCACAGTGGGCGCTATTCGCCCGTCCTAAGCGCTCCTGTGCATTATGCACTCGCACTCGTTTGCTAGGGTCGGTGGATCCTGGGCTTGAACGCGGCGGAATGCAGCCAGGCAAACATTGACCGTGCTTAACATCGATCTTATTAATTCTGTACTATCTCTTTGCAACCTGAGCAAAGCGTAGATAGCGTTCATGTGGTGAGAAAAGACGAGACGAGGATTATTATACCTTTTAATCATCATTCCCCACGCCACGGCGTAGTTTGACTCCATGAGCTGCATTTGTCGGATGTCATTATCGCGCCCTAGTGGCAACGACTCTTTGAGAAAGTGTAACCGTTGAACATTACTCAGATTGTTGTTGTTGTGTATGAGGCTCATTAAGGCGTCATAATATCCTGGCCAGCTCACACACTCACCGGAGAACTTGGGAACTGCCATCTGTGGCATGTTCAGTCGCACTTCCGGGTCGGCGCCCCCACCTGTTGGGGGCGGCGGTGCCGGAATCTCGGATCCAAGTTTGTCCAAGTCCTCCGCGATGGCGCAATAGGCGTCCATATAGCGCTCCTCGAATTCCGACAGGAAACTTTTCCCGGCATAGCTTGAGCCCACAAACCCTTCTAGATTCACGATCACGGAATCCGTCTCCCGAAACGCGTTCCTAATTTCTTCCACTTGTTCCAGACGCTTCTTTAGATAAATTCTTGTTTTCCTCGATGGCGAATCCTTCTTAAAATTCTGCAAGACCGATTTGAGAGATTGGTAACGATTTTCCTGCAAATTTGCAAATTGCTCCAAAGTCGGAGCCTCCGAGTCAGATTTCATGCTGCCGAACGTAAAACAAACTTAGCGCAACTCACCAACCCAAAAATCATGTAATTTGAAAATTCGGTAAATTCTTGTCTCGCACGCAACTTGTCCACTTACTCCGTTTACACACAAGATTCCACCCTCCAGAAGCAGCGAAAACAAAGAAGAAGCGTCTCGAAAGTTCCGTGACCTGCAGCTGCGGCGCCTATGTATCGTCGTTTCCTTTCCCGTGTTTCGAGAGGCCGGGAATAAGCGCAGAAGAAAATCGTCTCGACAATTCCGAAAACCGCCGTTGTTGCGCCTATGTATCGCTTTCCACTTTTCAGGCAATTTGCCGAGCCGACTTGCAAACTTAACGCGGCCGCGATCTAACGGAATCTATTTACACACCAAATTGCCAACTTTAACGTTTTAACTTGCAGGTTCCCCTCATGGGCCTCCTTGTATCATTAGCAAGAGGTCATTGTAAGAGGGGTTCCCCAGGCAAGATCAAACACTCAGCGAATAAATTCAATATTTAACCTTCTATATACAGGCGTGTGTGTGTTAATAATACGGCGTTAGATCGACGGCGTGCGCTCCTCGTCGTTCGCAAATGCAGACTGTTCTTATTCTCTCATCCCTTCTCCCTCGTATGCACTATCCAACACCGAGCGAGCGACCAGCTAATCGCCGCTCTCCCGCACAATGGGACAAGCGACCAAACCAAACAGTATGTGCGCCCAATATATGTTGGTATGTAAATATGTAGGGTTTGTATTGGCACAGTGGAGCGTCGAGAAGTGGACTGTATTGAATTGTGCGAACAGAAAAATGTGTATGGATACAGCACAAAAAATTAGCGAAAAACTATCGTGGCAGCGGCGGACTGTTCGGCGATCAGGGTGAATTCCCGCAACAAGCGCACACCGGCTGGCCGATATTAATTATGCCTTTTTTTTAACACAATTTCACTGTTCACGGAGAATTTTTTTTGTACGGAAATATTAGCACAAGCCGAGAATGCGTATGTGTGTATGTGGCTGCACATAGGCCTCGACCGTTGGCAAGTGGATGAACAACGGGGAATCGAAGAGACGGCGAGGAGGATGGCGGCGCACACAAAACGGACACGGATGGAAAATTTCGAAGTTCGGAGGCGAATAGAAAGTGGAATTTCTCACTGCCGTGGTGTTAGGAAAACTCGGACGGGGAGTTGGCACGAACAAAACAATACATTTTGCAGCAGTGCGGCCGAAATTAAATGTTCAGCCCACTGTTGAAGACTGGCAGCGAGAACAAGACGGAAGCAAGCATATACTTATCTTTAGCGAAAAAATCACCGGGAACTGCTGGTGAAAGGACGGAAGGAAATCCGTATCCGGCTCGAAGGACCAATGTTTGTAGGGGGGCGATCCTGACGCTAAAGATCCTGTATTGGAAAATAGCTCCCGCGACGCAGTCGGAAAATATATAACCCGTAGTGGTTAAATCATAAGTCGGGGGCGTCGTGGGGCTCGCAACACCGAAAAATATTTCTGGACCGTCACTCCTAACGCGTCAACCAGTTCCCTGCTGCCTTGTTCGAGCAGGCTAACACTCGCTTCGGTGTCTAATAGCCCAGTCAGCAAAGAGATCTTTATCCGGGCGAAAGGTCTGGGATCGTGGATGTCACCCCGCTTGACGGCCGCGATGACGTCTCTACGCGTCTCATGTTTCGGGACACCTTTCGCATACCACTGATGTTGCTCGAGAATCCGGATCCTTACCTCTAAATATCTCTACATGCGCTCTCCATTTAGTACCTTAAATTTGCTTTATTTTTATTCGTAGTACCTATTTGTTCCCTTTCAGGCTCTTCTATTTCACGGTGTTCCTCCCTGGAGCAATGGTGTCGGGTGTCCCACAGCGGAAACAGAAAATCATTGTTAGCTCCTTCCCGCAGTCACGAAAACTGTGGTCTATGGCTCCGCAATTCCAGCAGCCTACTCGGTACATTTACATTTCGTTCGGCTACGTAATTCTCAATCAAAATCTTGGCTTCGACCTTCAGAAATAGATTAAAATGGGACAAGTCAACCTGATCTGAAACTGCCACCTGTTCTGCGCACATGCCCCTAAACTTCTGCAGAAACTCCGTGTTGCTTTGCTCCTAAATCTGCACCTGTGTCGACCAGACCTTTGAATTGGACAACGAAATGCTTGACAACTTTTAGTTCAAGGCCGGAAGCAGTAAACTCGCTCTTTGGCTTCGAGACTTCACTCTCGAAGTGAACAGCATTGGTGTAACTCTCCTATTTCACCTCCATCGTGCACTGTGTAGCACGATGATCTGGCTGTCCGCAATGAAAGCAATTGTAATAGTCAATTTTCTTGCAATCTTTCTTTAAGTGGGACGGATCCTCTCACTTACAGCATTTACGCGCGAAACTCGATTTCGAATCCAAACTTGTTCATCCTTCTGTCTCAATTGCACGCTCTTCATTCTTGTATGATACCTTGTACGTGCCCCGAACTTTCTTGTAGACTTCCATCTGCTCCTTCCTATCCTTTGTCGTTTTAGCCTTATTTGCCTTTGTATTCGGCACTCCCTTCACTATCTAATTTGACTGATTTCGCAATTTCCATTAAAGCATACAAATATTCTTGTAAAGTTTCTCCTTTCTTTTGGACCAGTTGACCTAGCTTACCACCCAATGCTGCCGTAAGAGAAACTCAGTTGCAAATATTAAACTGACTGCGAATAATGATAACTGCTTGGTGTAAATTAATAATTGAAGCTGGTTCGACTCTACTGTCAAAGCGCATTCCTCTAACTGTCCTATCCATTGATCTACATCTGGGTTTCCTGTTCCTGCAACAATGGATACGCTGTCTTATACGTCTTTAAGTGTAAACAAAGAACGGCTTGAGGGCATTTCTTGCACGTTACGATCGGGAGCGGTACCTACAGATTCGACCTCATCCGAATCGTTATCATCATTCTGAATGCCAAAATGAGCAAGAAGAAAATCCTGTAAGTCGCTCTTCTTACCGATTTTACTAAATGTAATTTTCCCAGCTTTGCGCGCAAATCTTAACATCTCATTAACATTATTTCCTCGAGCTGCATTTTGAGAAATTTTTGTTTACAATGGTTGATATTATCTTAATGGTAACTATGTGTTTATAAAAAATGTTAAGAATACAATCTCCTTTTAACTGCTTGCCAGTCAGTTCCATTTGGTTTTTGCACTGCTTATCTACTGGTTATGGTACTGCTTTTCCGCCGGTACAACCAGACACATCTGATGCTCCAGATTTCGTCTCCTGCTCTTCCAGGAAGATCAGCCTGCTCCAGCCTGCTTGCTAACCCAGATCTTCATGCCAACTGCCTCTCCACAAAGATTTGCTTGCCCACTGATGGAGGCTTCGGGCCCTCCAAATTGTGACCGTCGCTGCTTGTCCGCCCGTACTCAACCACGAAGGTCCGACTGCTCCTGATTTCGTCACCTCGTCTCCGCTCTTCCAGTCTCCGCCTCACGCTCCTGATTTGCTCCGCTCGCCTCTGCCTAACGTTTTTTTTTTTCTTTTATGGACTAAGGGGAGTACATTTAAGTGGCCCGTACAACACCAGGCCTATTTGGGTTAGGTGTTAATAGGCGCTATGAAAAATATAGGACAGAATACGAGGAAATTTACTACCGGCGTACTGCCAGGTTGTTTGCTTCCATGTTTACTAGGTGTGTTAGTATTAAAGACTTTAATTTGGGCAGACTATCTACGTTGGAGATAAGTGTGTATAAATCATTATAATTTGCACATAAGATTATTGGTTCATGCAGTTCGAAGACGGTTCTACAGTGGCACAAAACTATTGGTATATGGGATCTAGGATTCCTACATGGTACGTGGAAATTGAGCTAGCTCAACAAGTCAGCACTTTCCACATCACCATAGATAAGGTTATAAATAAAGGTTATTCCCAGCTTCATTCTACGACTGGCTAAGGACGGAATGTTTATTAAGAGGAGTGTTCGGAGCAGACAGCTAGCGCCGAATAATTAAGTATGCGAGCATTGGTGTATGGCTGCACCTGCTGCGCTCTTAGCTCTTCTCTTTTCTTATCTATTTCTCTCTCTCTTCTTCTTCTGTCGCCTTATCTTTTACGCTAGCTACATTGTAATCGTTTTACATATATTGAAGCTAAGAGGTCGGTCGTTAGTTGCAGCTCCGACCAGAGAACAGAAACGAAAATAAATACAGCATATAATCAACCTATTCGTGTGTTAGTAATTATTGCTCAAGGGTGGCAAATTTGTTGTTTTCCTCATAAACATTTTTGGTGACCCCGACGTGATTCTTTGGCTCGGAGCCTGCAACCCGGTATTCGCTGTTTAATATTGTTTAAACAAATTGCTTTACTTCGCTGTCGCTTACTGGCATTCGGTCATAAGCACACAAGCAAACTCACATACACACCTTGTACCTTGGAGAGTCGGTTGTGCATGTCGCGAGTACGATTGCCCTGCGGTGGTGCTCCCGCAAATTGTGCGTGGTGCGTGGGTGGCGGCAGTGTCCCCTGCGCAACGGGGCGCCGACAGGCTGCGTAAAGTTGGCGGTGTTACTCACTTGCAGCGTCGGGGCCCAGGCGTCCACGGAGGACCCGGAGAACCCAATCTCGGTTTCCAAAGATCTGAGTTGACGGAGAGAGTGGTGAGAGCATTTCCCCCGACGTTCGTCATGTCTTTTTGTTGCCTCTGTTTTTCGAGTTACCTCTCCCGAGGTAAACGTGGTTGCCCGCGCAGTTTTCGCTAGTCACGTCAGCTGTTGGCAAGATCAGCTGCGTCTAGTGTTGAGGAGTGTCTGGAACCAACCCGGTCTGGCAGCCCCCCACCGCCTCAGGTGGCGTCGGGCTACTCGAACGGCGGGTGGCGCTGTCAAGCCCTTGCTCAAGCCCTTTCTCACGCTGTAGAAAGCTTCATGATGCGACACCCACGTCTGCTCTGCATAAGCTGGAGGTAGCATACATTTTTGGGCTGCTGCTCTTGATCCTTGGCAAGAGGTGAGGGGAAGTGGGTAAAACTCGAGCCCTAGGCTGCACTGGGAGGCCGGAGGGTGGTAAAGGTCATGGAGCTGACCAACTGCCAACCGCATCGTTACGCGGCACACCTTTCCAAACGGGGCTCTGGCGACTAAGCAGGAGCGGTATAACTCCCACCTGTTAAGTCACGGGGAAACTCCTGGCCAACGAGGGACCCCGAAAGTGCACTGGCCGTTTTGTCTTTCCTACCGCAGCGTCGGTCCCAAAATGGGCGGCTGCGAGATGCGCGTCGGTGACATAGTGGCCGGCGGTGGAACATGCCTGGCAGCAGGCTTAAGCTGCACATAATTTTCAAACCCAGGTAGCGTCTGACCCACAATGGGCGGCTACCTGGTCTGCGCCTGTGCCACAGTGGCCGGCAGCCAAAAAACCTGGCAGAAGGGATAAAAAACAATACACCCTTTATTGGAATGTCGGAAAATAACATAACTACTCCAGGTGGCAGCCACAAAATCCACCCATGGGGAAACCCACGGCTAGGGCAAGGATTCTGGAGGCCCTACCCAACACTCCAACACACCCCGTCGTGGCGGTCGCTGACTTGGTCGCCTCGGCAGGTACTGCACCAAGCCAGGAGACGGTAATGGGCAATGAAGATCCTACTGCATTCCAAGAGGGGCAGGGACCCGGCCAGCCCGGTGAGCGGTCCCAGGGGCACGCTTCCTAAAAGGACAAGGAGCGGGCGCATACGCTTCTGGACGAGCTCCACAGCCTTGTTCATGGGAAGCAGGTTCGCCACATCAATATCGCCATGAAGTCGATGATTGACGAGATGCGGAAGCTGAAATCCTTTATAGAGCCGGCGGCCGAAGGACCTGAGGAGCCCAGGGAGCCTTACGCTCGGGAGAGTGTCTGCGCTAAGTGCTCTCAGACGGCGCCTGGTGGCAAGCCTGGCAAGCAAGGCCCAACAAACGGCTGGTGCGGGTGCGAGTAGCGAAGTCCCAAGGCGGACGCGAGCCCCACAAACCCAGGCTACAGCCCCTGCAGCATCGGCGAGGGGTATTCGGAATGTCCAACGAGCTCCCCAAGAAAAGTCTCGGGCAACAGAGCACGGGGAAGGGAACTCCGCAGGACCAACAAGACCACCTGATCCCGTGCCAGTGAATGGCGGGGACTCGTGGAACACCGTGGTCAGAAGGAAGAAGCAGACCCACAGAGCTCGCCCCGACGCGGTGATAGTAGAGGCACCGGGAAAAAGCTACAACGAGATCCTGGCGCTGGTCACTAGAAGGGACAGCTGTCGCAGAGACAGCTGTGCGTAGGACGGCCAGAGGCAACTTGCTCCTGGAAGTAGCCAGAGGGAGTCACGAGAGCGCTGATTACATTAGAGACAGCATCTATCAAGTCCTTGGCGATGCGGCTGAAGTGCGAGAGTGACGGAAGAGCCAAAGGTCTGTGTCTTCGAGATTCGCAATCTTGACGCGATCACGACAGAGAGCGAGATCCGCACAGCCTTCTCAGACCAATACCAGCTGAGTGAAGGTGTAGTGAAGATCCGAAGCCTCCGCCCCGGGTATGGGGAAACTAAA
Organism: Drosophila serrata; assembly: GCF_035046125.1. Taxonomy (NCBI): domain Eukaryota; kingdom Metazoa; phylum Arthropoda; class Insecta; order Diptera; family Drosophilidae; genus Drosophila; species Drosophila serrata. Next base: position 15,698 of record NW_028256963.1, on the reverse strand, counting down.
ACGGCGGTCCTCAGCCTGCCTAGCTCTTTGGCGTCGGAGGTCAGGCGGCGAGGCGAGGTCCGCATAGGATGGACCCGATGTAGAGTCCGAGAATGCGAGGGCCCCCCTCGCTGCTTTAGATGCCTGGAACTTGGGCACATCGCCATCAGGTGTAAGAGCCTGGTGGACAGGGTAGCGGTTGCTGCATCAAGTGTGGCGAAGCAGGCCACAAGGCTGCTGTCTGCAGTTCCGGCAGAGGAGTCGGCCCTGGAGAGGCTAACCACCTGCCGGGCAGAAAAAGGATTCCGGGCACAAATGGCGGGCTCGTCCGTTCAAGACCCGAATGCAGCTGATCCAGCTCAACTTAAACCATTGTAGGGCTGCTCAGGACCTGCTGACGCAGACTGTGCGCGAGGTAGGGGCGGATGTGGCCACAATCAGCGAGCCCTACAGGGTTAGAGAGGAAGGAGAGTGGGCCAAGGACCGCTCCGGCAAGGCGGCCTTGTAGCTCTGTGTCGACGGCCTGCGGCAAATGTCCAAAATCCTGGCAGCATATGGATTCGTGAGGGCGGAAGTTGGCGGCTTCCAAATCTATAGCTGCTATCTGGCGCCTAGCCTTCCGCTGGTGACGTTCAGCAGGATCCTTGAGAACCTCAGCAGTGACCTACGTGGAAGGGCCAACGTCATAGTCGGAGGCGACTTCAATGCTTGGGCCAAGGAGTGGGGATCGGTCCTGACCAACGCCAGAGGACGCATGGTGCCGGAGGCTTAGGCCGCGACCGAAGACGTCCTCCTAAATAACGGGGGGCGGCACACGTTTGTCAGAACGGGAGCCGCCTCTATCATCGACCTCACATTTACGAGCAAAGCAATCTCTTACTCTGCCAAATGGGAGGTTAGCGATGTCTAAACCGGGAACGACCACGAGGCGATCCTGTGCTCTGTCGGAGTACCTGAGGAAGGTACCCGCTTGGCACTGCGGCCCGCAAAAGCATACCGGCTGGACACGCTGTGCATCCGGATTTTCACAAATATGCTGGAAGGCATGGTCAGGTGAGCCGGGTGGAGCCGAAGAGACAGCAAATCATGAGGCACCAGCGCTGGAGCATGCCCGCGACCAGAGCATGCGGCTGAGAGGGTCGTTTTGGGGAAGTCGCAGGCCAGTAATCTGGTGGAGTGACGAGATCGCAGATCTGAGATCCACCTGCCATCGAGCCCGCAGGCATCTGACTCGTGCGCGCGGCTGTCCGCGAGCTCTGGAGTTTAGCGAGGCCACCCCTGGGGCGGAGCGTACCGGATGGTGGTCAAGGGCCTGAGAGCTGGCAGCACAGCACCCTCGGACCCCGAGGAACTGGATGGCATCGTGCGAGCGCTGTTCCCGAGTGGAGCTCCGGTGACCGTGGAGCCGAGCGTGGACCGCCACCCCAATGTCGCCTGCGAAGTCTCGGAAGAGTAGGTGATCCGGTTGGGAAGGAGCGTGCGCTACAAGAAGGCGACTGGCCGGGATGCTATACCCAACAGGGCTCTAAAATTATCTATCGCGCTGCACCCGAGAGAGTTCGCCACAATGTTCTCTAAGTGCCTGGAGGAGGGAATCTTTCCGGAGAGGTGGAAAAGGCAGAAGCTACTGCTGCTCTCCAAGCCGGGCAAGCCGCCGGGGCAGCCATCCTCCTATAGTCCGATCTGCCTGACCGACACCACTGGCAAGGTGTACGAGAAGATCGTGGCAGCCAGACTGGCTGCTGCCATCGAGGTATCCGGAGTTCTTTCCCCGAGCCAGTTCGGTTTCCGGAGAGTGAGGTCCATGCTCGATGCCATTGAGATGGTCAAGGACATAGCCCGTTCGGCCATCGCGAATATTGGAGTCCCTCGTCGCAATGAATATCCTAGGGTACTTACTAAAAGTATTAAGGAGCTACTTTAATGAGAGAGTGCTCTCAGTGGCGTCAGCTTTGGGTTCCAGAGCATACGAAGTCTCAGCCGGAGTTCCCCAGAGCTATGTTTTGGGACCCCTGCTCTGGAACACCATGTACGACGGGGTTCTGCGACTCTCTATGCCCAGTGGCACTACTGTTGTCGGGTTCGCCGACGACGTGGCAGTGGTCGCAACCGCTAAGGAGCGGAGGATGCGGAGGACTTGGCGAACGAAGCGATCGGATCGATCGAGGCATGGCTTACGAGCGCTGGCCTGGAACTAGCGGCGCACAAGATATCGAGCAGGAAAGCGGTGAAAACGGCCGAGATCCGGGTCGGAGGAGCCGTGATCAGATCGCAGAGGGCGCTTAAATACCTTGGCGTCCTAATCGACACACGGCTGTCATTCAGGGAGCACCTGGAGTATGCCCAGAAGAAGGCCAGTGGGACGGCAGAAAGTCTCGCGCGCATACTGCTCAACACTAGAGGGCCCAAGCAGATCACCAGGAAGCTGCTGACGAGCGTCGTAACTTCCCAGATCCTGTATGCGGCGCCGGTGTGGGCTGAAACAGCCGAGACGAAGTCGTACATGCGGGGCGTAGAGGCCACTTACAGCCTGTGCGCTGTTAGGGTAGCAAGCGCATTCAGGACGGTCTCGGACGACGCCGTTCTGATGATAGCCGGCATGGTCCCCCTGCGCGAGCTGGTCCGCGAGAAGCTTGAGATTCGGTGTGCGCTGCGAGTGCACGAAGGACCAGGAGGCTGAGCTAAGGCCGATGCGAAAAGCGCGGCCAGAAGAAATAGCTACGAGAGCTGGCAGGCGAAGTGGGACACCTCGTCCAAAGGGCGTTGGACGCACAGGCTGATCCCCAACCTAGAGGCATGGATGGAGCGGAAGCATGGGCAGGTGGATTTCCACCTGACCCAGGTTTTGAGCGGACATTGCTGCTTCCGTAGCTACCTCAAGAGGTTCGGCCATGACGATGGGGATGGTTGCCCGGAATGCGGATCTGGAGTTGCTGAGGATGTGCACCACGTAGTGTTCGAGCGCCCCCGATTCGACGACGAGAGGGCCGCCCTGGAGGAGGTAGCAGGAGCAGAGATCAGGGTGGACACGCTGGTGCCGCTGATGATGGAGACTCCCAGGATATGGGAAGGGACAGCGGCATTCCCTGCCAAGTTGCTGAAGGCTCTTAGAGTGCTGGAGAGGGGTAGAAGGGAGCGGACGGGCTAAGAGGCCTACAATTGTACGAAGCATTGCTTTGCCGTACCGCACAATATGGGTCCTTGCCCCGTTCCTAGTTATAAGCATTTATGTAACTTTAGGTGTTTTTTCTAATCTAAAATAACATGAATAAAGTCGAATAGTAAATAGCTAGCTGAGTGCATATAGCCGGCCGCTGTTTTTCGGTTACATCGCGCTGTTGAAACAAAGTTGTATTGTGCCTGTTTGTAGGGGGGCGATCCTGCCGCTAAAGATCCTGTATTGGAAAATAGCTCCCGCGACACAGTCGGAAAATATATAACCCGTAGTGGTTAAATCATGGAGCTCGAATAATTGCTTCCGCTTTATTACGCATCACACATAGTACTCACTAGCTTAAAAATAAGGGCTGCACTCCCGACCGATAAGCTAAGCTTAACAGTGCGAGAGCGGACCCGCGAAGTGGAGCGCGATCTAGCCGTCCCTCAGCTCGCTTAGCAGCGAGCGAAGATCGGGAATTCGGGAGCGGGAGTTCGCGAACATCGAAGAGTGGGCGCGGGAGCGCTTAGACTAGCCCGATGAGCAGTGCGCGAAGAGCCGACTTGCGGGAGTGCAAGAGCGGCAAAACTTTGGCATCTCGGTGGGCAGAGGCGGCGCCGCGAAGGGTCTCCTGACGTGAACATTCTCCCCCCCTTGCAACCACTCGGGTTGCAACATATTCGTCCTGTCGCGCTCTGCAGGGTGTCCTGGCTAGCGGCGGAAATTGCCTATGCGCACCGGAGTGCAGCTGAGGAGCGGTGGACGAAGGCCGTGGAGTGGCTGAGGAGTGCCGGGTAGAGGCGCAGGATCCTAGAGGAGACGTCGACGTCGGTAGCGGATGAAGTTCGGGGGCAACCTCGGCGTTGGTTGGATTGGACCTCTGATCAGAACGTTCGCGTTGGGCGAATCGGTGGCATCTTCTCGAAGCGGACTGGAAAACATGTATCATTTAGAAGGGCGGTCAGTAACTAACGCGAATTGGGAACACGGAGTCATCCGATGCGGCGATCGGGGTACGGGAACTGAACTTCCCGGCATATGCAGGAGCGTGTGGTGATGCTGATTGCACGTCTTGCATCGGTCACCACTGCGGCCCTTGTCTTGGGAATGTTTGTGGGCCAAACAGTTGGAACAGTAACGGTTGGTGGACACCGCGCTGAGCCTCTTCTCAGCACTAAGCCTGAGGAACTTGTGGCATTTTCGAAGCGGATGGACTGGGGCATTCCCGCTGCTGATGGCCTCGTGCCAAACAATTCAAGCAGAGTTGCTTTCTTCGGACGATATTTGATCCCTCGACTACGCTCATTTTGAGGAAACGGGGACATATTCGGAGGGGGTGGTTTTCCCTGGAACACAGGTCAACCCTTCTGGGTGTTGGAGTCACCCTGCAGTCGGAAGAATGTAGCTTGGGCGCTGGGGCCCTTGGAGTCGCCAACTTTGGCGGAAAATGCCGTGAGCTGGTAGGCGTAATGTCGTCGATGGCCTCCAGCGTACGATGGCGTTGGGTCAGAAACGCGTCTAGCTCGTTCCAAGTTGGAATTTTGTCTTTGTTGTGGATGGATTGTTTCCACAGAGAAAGGGTTACTTTGGGAAGCTTTGAGGAAACCATATACACCAAAAGACAATCCCAAGCCTCAACTTGAATGGAGGACATCTCTAAGGCGGTCATGCAGCTTTGGATGGTGCTTTGAAGCTCGTTCAGCGCGACTCCCGATTCTTGAGGGACAGCCTGGATGTTGAAGAGGATTTTCAACTGGCTGTTAACCAATAATCTTCGATTTTCGAAGCGGTCGGTGAGGCTTCGCCACGCCGAGATGAAACCTTCATTGGTGAGCGGGGCCTAGAAACAATGGCGTGCGCTTCGCCAGTTGTTTTGGAGAGTAGGTGGAACGATTTCTCCACCGGGGTGAGACGAGGGTTATGAATATATACCGCGAAAAGGTCTCTAAACGTGGACCAACGAAGAAAATTGCCCGCAAACCCCTCGGTGTCTACCGGTGGTAAACTACACCCGGTGGAAGGGGGTGTGTGGACGCTGCTGGAAGCCAGAGTTGACTGGGCCGCGCTCGGTTCTATTATCTCCTGCAGCTGGGCCACACACCTGGAATAAACGGAGTAGCAGTAGCTATACTTAGCTTCTAACACCGTTGACGTGTCCGCGCCGTCGTCGGACATGGAGAGCAGTTCGGAGCAGCTCTCGTAAGCTCTCCTTTTCCCACAAAGCCCGGGTTTGGTCGCGCCGCACTTTACACGTGGAAGGAGAGGGCTGGGTGATTTCTGGGGCGCCTAGAGTTTGGATCTGTGCCTCAAATTGACTCACACGGTCTGTCGTGGCAATAAACTTCCTAAACGCAATGTCGATGGCTGTTTAACCCATTTTTGTGGTCGTCCGTGAGTGATGGAGCTGGGCTAGTATTTAAAGCTGTTTGCTCTTGAGCGGACAGCAGTGGACTTTGATTTAAGCGGAGAGGGTCGCGGAGATGCAGACTGGGATCTTCCCAAACGAATTGACGGAATCGGCCGTAATTAAATTATGGGAATAATTTTAATTCGAAATTAAAAGTCTTGTGTATTTTAAAATATATAATATTTCGTTTGTGGAAGTTTGCTTATATTTTGCTCAGAAAATTGGTCACGAATTGTGGATGGATCCCGTAATAAATTAAATACGGATTTAGGGACGTATTGGTCGGAAATAATTAATTGTTGGCAAATTTATTCATCACGGATCCAAAATGGTCAAAATAAAACCTTAGCTTTTGTTTGAGAGAAAACTCAAGGGGTCATGCCGTCGGCAAAGCAGTGTACATGGGCGAAACTCAAAACAACCAAGCGGCAAGAACAATACGGCCGTTGCGACGGCTCAGTTGAAAAGATTAAATTAAAAATTAATTAACTTAAATTAATTAATCAAATTCAAATTCTGGATCTATTGATGGATGTTGAACTATGAGCCGCAGATGTTTAGTTATTTAAAACGCCGGGAAGGTAGAATTAAAAAACAAACATCCGTTTTTGGTCGCGGAGAAGAGCTCACTGGGATAAGCCGTCGGCAAAGCAGTGGTGAGTGAGGGACCCAAAGAACTACAGGGCAACAACAACACGGTCGTGTCGGCGGCTAAATGGAAGACAATTAAAAACACTCGTTTGTGTTTGGGTCTTGCTGCTCAGCTCAGAATAGTGCGAAGCTTGTCCAATATATGTATGTATGTAGATTGTGGAAATCGATGCTCAGCGCAGAATAGCGCGAAGCTTGCCCAATATTGGCACAGTGGAGCGTCGAGAAGTTGACTGTATTGACTTGTGCGAACAGAAAAATGTGTATGGATACAGCACAAAAAATTAGCGAAAAACTATCGTGGCAGAGGCGGACTGTTCGGCGATCAGGGTGAATTCCCGCAACAAGCGCACACCGGCTGGCCGATATTAATTATGCCTTTTTTTTAACACAATTTCACTGTTCACGGAGAATTTTTTTTGTACGGAAATATTAGCACAAGCCGAGAATGCGTATGTGTGTATGTGGCTGCACATAGGCCTCGACCGTTGGCAAGTGGATGAACAACGGGGAATCGAAGAGACGGCGAGGAGAATGGCGGCGCACACAAAACGGACACGGATGGAAAATTTCGAAGTTCGGAGGCGAATAGAAAGTGGAATTTCTCACTGCCGTGGTGTTAGGAAAACTCGGACGGGGAGTTGGCACGAACAAAACAATACATTTTGCAGCAGTGCGGCCGAAATTAAATGTTCAGCCCACTGTTGAAGACTGGCAGCGAGAACAAGACGGAAGCAAGCATATACTTATCTTTAGCGAAAAAATCACCGGGAACTGCTGGTGAAAGGACGGAAGGAAATCCGTATCCGGCTCGAAGGACCAATGTTTGTAGGGGGGCGATCCTGACGCTAAAGATCCTGTATTGGAAAATAGCTCCCGCGACGCAGTCGGAAAATATATAACCCGTAGTGGTTAAATCATAAGTCGGGGGCGTCGTGGGGCTCGCAACACCGAAAAATATTTCTGGACCGTCACTCCTAACGCGTCAACCAGTTCCCTGCTGCCTTGTTCGAGCAGGCTAACACTCGCTTCGGTGTCTAATAGCCCAGTCAGCAAAGAGATCTTTATCCGGGCGAAAGGTCTGGGATCGTGGATGTCACCCCGCTTGACGGCCGCGATGACGTCTCTACGCGTAAACAAAGAACGGCTTGAGGGCATTTCTTGCACGTTACGATCGGGAGCGGTACCTACAGATTCGACCTCATCCGAATCGTTATCATCATTCTGAATGCCAAAATGAGCAAGAAGAAAATCCTGTAAGTCGCTCTTCTTACCGATTTTACTAAATGTAATTTTCCCAGCTTTGCGCGCAAATCTTAACATCTCATTAACATTATTTCCTCGAGCTGCATTTTGAGAAATTTTTGTTTACAATGGTTGATATTATCTTAATGGTAACTATGTGTTTATAAAAAATGTTAAGAATACAATCTCCTTTTAACTGCTTGCCAGTCAGTTCCATTTGGTTTTTGCACTGCTTATCTACTGGTTATGGTACTGCTTTTCCGCCGGTACAACCAGACACATCTGATGCTCCAGATTTCGTCTCCTGCTCTTCCAGGAAGATCAGCCTGCTCCAGCCTGCTTGCTAACCCAGATCTTCATGCCAACTGCCTCTCCACAAAGATTTGCTTGCCCACTGATGGAGGCTTCGGGCCCTCCAAATTGTGACCGTCGCTGCTTGTCCGCCCGTACTCAACCACGAAGGTCCGACTGCTCCTGATTTCGTCACCTCGTCTCCGCTCTTCCAGTCTCCGCCTCACGCTCCTGATTTGCTCCGCTCGCCTCTGCCTAACGTTTTTTTTTTTCTTTTATGGACTAAGGGGAGTACATTTAAGTGGCCCGTATAACACCAGGCCTGTTTGGGTTAGGTGTTAATAGGCGCTATGAAAAATATAGGACAGAATACGAGGAAATTTACTACCGGCGTACTGCCAGGTTATTTGCTTCCATGTTTACTAGGTGTGTTAGTATTAAAGACTTTAATTTGGGCAGACTATCTACGTTGGAGATAAGTGTGTATAAATCATTATAATTTGCACATAAGATTATTGGTTCATGCAGTTCGAAGGAGGTTCTACAGTGGCACAAAACTATTGGTATATGGGATCTGGGATTCCTACATGGTACGTTCTCTCAACAAGTCAGCACTTTCCACATCACCATAGATAAGGTTATAAATAAAGGTTATTCCCAGCTTCATTCTACGACTGGCTAAGGACGGAATGTTTATTAAGAGGAGTGTTCGGAGCAGACAGCTAGCGCCGAATAATTAAGTATGCGCGCATTGGTGTATGGATGCACCTGCTGCGCTCTTAGCTCTTCTCTTTTCTTATCTATTTCTCTCTCTCTTCTTCTTCTGTCGCCTTATCTTTTAAGCTAGCTACATTGTAAGCGTTTTACATATATTGAAGCTAAGCGGTCGGTCGTTAGTTGCAGCTCCGACCAGAGAACAGAAACGAAAATATATACAACATGTAATCAACCTATTCGTGTGTTAGTAATTATTGCTCAAGACTGGCAAATTCTTTGTTTTCCCTATAAATATTTTGGTGACCCCGATGTCATAGCGCCTAATTATGCGCACATGGATGTATGGCTCTTAGCTCTTCTCTTTTCTTATCCATCTCTCTCTCTCCGCTCCTTATGTCGCCTTATCTTTATGTTAAGCTACATTGTTAGCGTTTTATATATATTGAAGGTAAGCGGTTGGTCGTTAGTTGCAGCTCCGACCAGAGAACAGAAACGAAAATATATACAACATGTAATCAACCTATTCGTGTGTTAGTAAATATTGCTCAAATTCGTTGTTTGCCCCATAAACATTTTGGTGACCCCGACGTGATAGCGCCTAATTATGCGAGCATGGGTGTATGGCTCTGAGCTCTTCTCTTTTCTTATCTATGTCTCTCTCTCTCTGCTCCTTATGTCGCCTTATCTTTATGTTAAGCTACATTGTAACGTTTTATATATATTGAAGCTAAGCGGTCGGTCGTTAGTTGCAGCTCCGACCAGAGAACAGAAACGAAAATATATACAACATGTAATCAACCTATTCGTGTGTTAGTAATTATTGCTCAAGACTGGCAAATTCTTTGTTTTCCCTATAAACATTTTGGTGACCCCGACGTGATAGCGCCTAATTATGAGCACATGGATGTATGGCTCTTAGCTCTTCTCTTTTCTTATCCATTTCTCTCTCTCCGCTCCTTATGTCGCCTTATCTTTATGTTACGCTACATTGTTAGCGTTTTATATATATTGAAGGTAAGCGGTCGGTCGTTAGTTGCAGCTCCGACCAGAGAACAGAAACGAAAATATATACAACATGTAATCAACCTATTCGTGTGTTAGTAATTATTGCTCATGGGTGGCAAATTCGTTGTTTTCCCCATAAACATTTTGGTGACCCCGACGTGATAGCGCCTAATTATGCGCACATGGATGTATGGCTCTTAGCTCTTCTCTTTTCTTATCCATTTCTCTCTCTCCGCTCCTTATGTCGCCTTATCTTTATGTTACGCTACATTGTAACGTTTTATATATATTGAAGCTAAGCGGTCGGTCGTTAGTTGCAGCTCCGACCAGAGAACAGAAACGAAAATATATACAACATGTAATCAACCTATTCGTGTGTTAGTAATTATTGCTCAAGACTGGCAAATTCTTTGTTTTCCCTATAAACATTTTGGTGACCCCGACGTGATAGCGCCTAATTATGCGCACATGGGTGTATGGCTCTTAGCTCTTCTCTTTTCTTATCCATTTCTCTCTCTCCGCTCCTTATGTCGCCTTATCTTTATGTTAAGCTACATTGTTAGCGTTTTATATAAGTTAACTAAGTTAACCGGGCGACGGCAATGACCGATCGTCCGAAAGCTCGCTCCGGCCAAATTGCTGACCCAGCGTCTGGCCGGAAGCTCGTGCATAGCCGGCAAGCACTGCCCATTGGAGTGGCCGCTATGAATATCACTTTTGTTAGTTCTTAAGTTCAGTTCTGAATTGACATTCATTGAATAAAGAGCCACTGCTCATAAACTTGACTCCGACTAATTGTCGTTAAACTTTATTATTCATCACCTGTCTGAGTCCCTAGGCCAGCAGGGTAAAAAGAGGGCAGTCACCCTCTTACCATAATCTTCCTAATTCATCATTGGGAAATCTACGGCCAGCCGGCCAGAAGATACTAAAGGGCCTGTTGCCCCAACTCTACAATACCAAGAATAATCCGTGTTGAAGTGGATATTGCCTACGGCAAACTCTCGTCGGACCTTATCTTATTAATTGGCGCCCAACATTTAGAAGTACCCACAATTACAAATTGGGGAAACATGTAACTGAGCACCTCTTACTTTATACTTTCCTTTCTGCATTAGAGTAGCTTGAAACCTAATGAAATAAATCGCTGCCAGAATAACCTCTGCAGCTCCACCTTAATATATTTGTGTTAACTTTATTATAAATAAAGATTAATTGACCCATAATTTATTTGACAATTTAATGGTGAATTATATTTGCTACAATAATATTTGTTCTGTGCTGTCTGTGTATTGTTTGCATTTTTTTGCCAAAAATAGGTACGGATATTAGATATTTCAGCCTAAGCGCTAGGCCGCCGCTAACGAACAAATTAGTCGTGAATTTATTTAAAATTATTTTTCACTATATATCGGCGGTTAATTCTGCCGTTTGGATATTCATAAATTGTGAATTTATTTATTTTATTCATTGTGTCTTTTTGCTTAGACCCTAAATTCTTAGTATTTGCCTCGCAATAAATTTTTTTTTATTGCCCCCACTCCACTGCTGGGAACCCGATACTGCTGCATATGCATTTGTGTGGCAAATTGTTGTTATTTGTTTCTTTGTTTCTCATAGCGGAGGCTCAGTCCCCGCATACCCCTGACCCTATCGCTGCTTGACAGGGCACCGGCTCGATTCGACGAGCTCAGAAACTTTGTTGCCAAAGCGGCGGCTCCGTCCCCGCACACCCTTGGCCATGACAATTGCCCATTCATGGGCAGAATAGCTTGAGCAAGCATTCCCCTACCAGTGCGATTTAGCTTGGCCACATATGAGCTCCCCATTCCAACAGTACCGGGAGAATAAACCATACGCTAGTGACTCAGAGTCTGATAGTGAAGGGCCCCCGCGTACTAACCCCACAGTAGGAACTATGGACCCAGATCAGCTTAAAGCTATAATTCAGGCCGCGGTTAACCATGCCTTGTGGAAAGGGTCAACAAAGAACAGGAAATACGCCAAGCCATAGAGCAGTTGGCCGCCCAAGTGGCAGCGGTGCAAGTCGCACCCGCACAAACAGAGGCTCCAAAAATCAAGGTTTATGAGCCCATTGATATCAAAGGCAATGTTCAATGCAACGAGCCTTTAGATGCCGTTAAATGCCTGCCTGAATTTACGGGGGCACAAGAAACATACGTCTCTTGGCGGCAAGCGGCAGTAGCCGCATATTATATTTTTAGAAATTATGTTGATAGCTCACGTCATTATTATTATTAAACCCGCACTTCACTAAACAACACAAGGCTCAGGTGCACTCCGCTCCGAGCAGCGACAGGCGTCGTGAAAGCACGCCAGAGCCCATGGATGTTGACCCTTCAATGTCTAGGATGCTCAAGCCATCTCAGGCGCCGGCCTACCAGAATAGGAAGCCGGCCGGATCCGACCGATCCGGCCCGCACAAAAGGCAAAGGGTAAACCATATTGCTCAGGGCCCAAATGAACCCGAAGGTTACACAGCCGCAGCTTCAAGCGCGGCACAAGAAATAAGTGACGATGCTGTCCATGAATACGATTCGGACGCAATTAATTTTTTAGGGGAAAATCGCTGCTACCCGTCAGGCGAAGAGTAGCGGGGGTGGAGATGAGACTTTTAATAGATACGGGCGCGGCAAAAAATTTCATCCGTCCATACGAGGGGTTGAAAGGCGTCCGCCCGGTAGAATCGCCATTCACGATACATTCGATCCATGGCGTCACCAATATCACCAAAAAGTGCTACGTTTCCCTATTTAACTTGAAGGCCACGTTCTTCATTTTACCAGATTTGTCCTCCTTTGATGCCATAATTGGTCTTGACCTGTTAAAACAGGCAGGGGCATCGCTTTGTCTAGCTTCCGGCCACCTCAAATGGGGCTCTGAAGTAGAGAAGTTAGAATTCCAATCGTGTCCCGATGCTATTTTACTAACATTGATTGCTCGGACGCGCCGCCTCTAGTTAGAGAGGCCTTTACCAAAATGCTTGGCGAACGAAAGAAAGCCTTTGCAAACCCCAACGAGGCCCTGCCTTACAACACGTCGGTGGTAGCTACCATCAGGACGGTAAGCGAGGAGCCCATTTATGCCAAGCTTTACCCATACCCAATGGGGGCTGCAGATTTCGTCAACAGCGAAATCCGAGAGCTGTTAAAAAATGGCATAATACAAAAGTCAAAGTCCCCCTACAATAACCCAATATGGGTAGTAGACAAAAAGGGCACTGACGAAGCGGGCAACCGCAAAATGCGACTCGTGTTAGACTTTCGCAAATTGAACGAGAGGACGATACCCGATCGCTACCCCATGCCAAATATCTCTATGATACTAGGGAATTTAGGCAAAGCCAAATACTTCACGACACTTGATCTGAAGTCAGGCTACCACCAGATCACTCTGGCAGAGCGCGACCGCGAAAAAACTTCCTTTTCCGTTAACGGAGGAAAATACGAATTTCGTCGGCTTCCATTTGGTTTGAAGAATGCTGCCAGCATCTTCCAAAGAACCATCGACGACATACTGCGAGAGCAGATTGGCAAATTTTGCTACGTCTATGACGATGATGTCATCGTTTTCTCAGAAGACGAAAACGCCCACATACGGCATGTGGATTGGGTTCTTAAGAGCCTGCACGACGCCAACATGAGGGTGTCAGCACAAAAATCGCGTTTCTTTAAAAAGAGCGTTAGTTTTTTGGGATTTATTGTCACTAATAAAGGTGCCACAACTGACCCAGAAAAAACCAAGGCCATACAGGAATTCCCCGAACCCAAAAATGTTTTCGAGGTGAGATCGTTCCTTGGCCTGGCCAGTTATTACCGATGCTTCATCAAAGATTTCGCATCAATAGCTAGGCCTATATCGGAAATTCTTAAAGGGGAGCATGGAAGTGTCAGTAGGCACAGATCCAAAAATATCCAGGTGCAATTTAGCGAGCAGCAACGGCTTGCTTTCCATAAGTTGCGTAACATTCTGGCTTCAGAGGATGTCATCCTCAGCTATCCCGACTACAAGAAGGCGTTCGATCTAACGACGGATGCCTCGGCATTTGGCATTGGCGCGGTACTATCCCAAGGGGGAAGACCCATTACTATGATATCTAGGACCCTAAAGGACCGAGAGGTTAACTACGCTACTAACGAGCGTGAACTGTTAGCCATAGTTTGGGCACTGGCCAAATTACGCCATTATTTATATGCAGTAAGAGATATAAACATCTATACTGATCACCAACCGTTGACATTCGCAGTATCGGAATCCAATCCGAATGCGAAAATCAAACGATGGAAAGGCCGCATCGACGAGTCCGGCGCCAAAATGTTTTACAAGCCCGGCAAAAAAAACCTCGTTGCGGATGCCCTCTCAAGACAGCAACTTAACGTTCTGGGAGAGGAAGAAGCTTTTTCCAGCGCAGCCACAATTCACAGTGAGCTGTCGCTCACCCACACAATCGAAACTACGGATAAGCCCCTGAATTGCTTTCAAAACCAGATAACTCTGGAGGAGGCTCGCTTTCCGTCGAAACGCAGCTTCGTACTCTTTGGAAACAAGAGACGACATAGCATCGACTTCACTTGCAAAGAGTCATTGCTCGAAGAGCTCGCGGGTATTATTGTTCCTAAAGGCGTAAACGCCATTCATTGCGATTTGCATAAGCTAGCAATGAAACAGGACGAATTGGTTCGGCAATTCCCGGCCACCAAGTTTTGGCACTGCAAAAACCGCGTGACGGATATTTTTGCAGTCGCTGAGAGGCGAGAAGTCCTCACCGTTGAGCACAACAGGGCTCACAGATCGGCCCAAGAAAATGTGAAGCAGGTACTCTCAGAATACTACTTCTCAAAAAAGGCAAAGCTAGCGGCCGAAATCGTCGCTAATTGTAGGACATGCGCTAGGGCGAAATATGACAGACACCCCAAAAAGCATGAGCTTGGCGAAACACCGCTCCCATCTCATGTAGGAGAAATGCTACACATAGACATTTTCTCCACGGACAAGAAATATTTCCTCACGTGCATTGACAAATTCTCGAAATTTGCCATAGTCCAACCAATTCCCTCTAGAACCATAGAGGACCTAAAACCGGCATTACTACTGCTGATGAATGTTTTCCCTAAAGCCAAGGCCATATATTGCGACAGCGAACCATCGTTAAACTCGCACACCATTTTGACCATGCTGGAAAACCATTTCGGCGTTAGCGTTTCAAACGCACCGCCCCTCCACAGTGTCTCAAACGGACAAGTGGAGCGCTTCCACAGCACTCTGGTGGAGCTCGCCAGATGCCTTAAAATTGATAAAGGCATCAGTGACACCGTCGAGCTAATTTTACTGGCCACAGCCAGGTACAATAAATCTATCCATTCGGTCATCGACAAGAGGCCAGCTGACGTGATTCAAACACAGTCAGAAGAACCACTGTATGAGGTTCGGGATAAGATTAGGATCGCCCAAGATAAGCTCTGGAATAGGGAAAATGCTTCCCGACAGAACAGGGTGTTCGAAGTTGGCGAAAAAGTCCTAGTAAAATCCAACAGGCGACTAGGCAACAAACTCTCTCCATTGTGTGAAGAGAAAGTTGTGGAAGCGGACATGGGGACCACGGTCCTCATTAAGGGGAGGGTGGTCCACAAGGACAACCTTAGGTAGACGAAGCGTGGTCATGTTGACTTGATTCGTCTGATAATTTTTTACCACCTTTTTTCATATTTTTATTCCTAGCCACTTGGCATAAGGTTTTTTATTTTTATTTTT
Source organism: Drosophila serrata (assembly GCF_035046125.1). Taxonomy (NCBI): domain Eukaryota; kingdom Metazoa; phylum Arthropoda; class Insecta; order Diptera; family Drosophilidae; genus Drosophila; species Drosophila serrata. Next base: position 474 of record NW_028256963.1, on the reverse strand, counting down.
TATTTGTCATTATCATTATTTTTGCTTAAGCTTTTCTGTGCATTATTTTTATATGTTTGGTGGTGGGCTTCTTGAATTTTGCAAAACACTACAATAAATCCGAAAATTACAGGTTCACTCCTATACCTATGTTATTCCTTTTGACCCTAACATCGGCACACGTCACGGACTACTCGCAAGCCAAGTACATTCCCATCATTGATGGTCGAATATTAATATGGGAAGAATTTGCATTTGTGAGACACACGGCAAATCTCTCAGAATACAGGCGCGTGGTGGAAGAGACTAATGACATGATTCACATGTTTCCCCAGTCGCACATGCAGAAACTTTTGAGCGTAGATGTCGCTCACCTGCGTGACCTGCTCGAGTCACTTAGCATCCACCACAGAGTAGCCAGGAGTTTAGACTTCTTGGGAGCGGCGTTAAAGGTAGTGGCGGGAACGCCAGACGCAGAGGATTTTGAAAAAATCA